>NW_004191664.1:50758-60367 GCF_000330505.1 Entamoeba invadens IP1
CGCCTTTTTGCAAAAATTTAATCTTTGATTAATGTTAACTTTTGTGAAAAATGGAGATTTCTTTAGTTTGCCATATTTAAACCCGTTTATTTTCTGTATCTTTGAATTGTTGGTTTTGATACATTTATACATTTAGCCAAATCACAACACGTTAATTCTGGATTAATAGAAGTTTTTTTGATCAAAGTTATTATTTTTTGTTGTGTCATAATTGAAGGTCTGCCTCTAGTTTTTGAAATTAACTCTTCATTGTTTTCAATTTTCTTTTTGTTATAAGAAACTCTGTTTGGTGATACATGAAGTGTTTTGGTAATAAAAGAAAATGATTTCCCTTCTCTTAATAAATTAACAATGAGCTTATCTGTTTTATTGATAACAGACATGTAATTATTTTTAAAGATTATAAGTTGAAATATTGCAATTAATTAATATTAATTTGTTTTCAATGTGATTTTTGTTGAAATTAAAAAAAGGTTTTACAAAAGTCAATATTGTTTATTTATGTAAATGTTTTTTATTTCATTAAAATAGTTTGTTTTTGACAAATTTTTAATTGAATTGTTTCAAATCTAAAATAACATGAATTGGGTTTAAATGAAATGCATTTATGATATTTTTTTTATTTGAAACAACTCAAGATTATTTCTTTTGTAAATTTGAGCAACTTTTGTTTGAAAAAAGGTGTATTTTTATTTTTTATGTGTAAATTTAAGCCACTTTTTCCTCAAATTTTTGTTAAATCCAAAAAAGAGGATAAAAGTATAGTAAGATAAAACCCGACATATTACCAAAAAATAAAATAAATACACTATCGATTTTTGAATTCTAGTTTATTTGATTTTGTCTGAAAGGCACAAATTAACATTGACTGGGAGGTTATTGCAATTTAAAAAACATAGTAAAAGCTGGGTTCACGACCAAAAGCAACTATTTGACACTTCTTGTTAATTTGTACAAAAACATTTAAATCGTGAAAACGTTCGAAACGTTTTACGATTTCTTTCAGAAAAAATACTTTAATTTGCATTCTTTGTGTTATAAAGTTTACAGTAAGAAGTTTTATTGTAAGTTGAAATAATGACTAAAATTTAATCATCTTACTTTATTGGCAAAACAATTTTATTTTTGTTTGTTTCAAAAGAATATATAATAAGTACAACAATTATTCAATTTGAATAAAATTGGTATGATTTTGATGTCTAATCATTTTATTGAATTATAACAGAACAACATTGCGTTATAAAAATATGAAAAGTATGACTTTTGAATTAATAATAAGTGTCAAAATCTTCAAATAAATTAAAAATGATACCAAATCATTTATCGATAATTCGTGACATATTTACCCAACTGTTATTTGTATCTTTGAATAATTTGTATTAAAACAATTACGAACAAAGTCCAAAGATTCTTTTGTGCAATAAATCTTCTTTAAATTTGAATAATTAATTGCATGTTGTGCTATCACACATATTTCCTTCCCAATATGAATTTCTTCGACTTGATCACAGTTCATAAAAGCGCATGGTTCGACTTCCTCAACGTGATTTAAATTGATATTTTTAATATTTATACAATCCATAAATAACATATAACTCACTTTTTTCACATATTTGAGGAAATCAATAGCATCTAACATTTCACACCCATAAAATGCTCTTTCTCCAATTTCCTCAAGACTCTCTGGTAATATAATTTCCTTCAATTGTTGGCACCTCCAAAACGCGAAACTTCCAATCTTCTTGACACCTCTAGGAATGACAATTTTTGATAATGAATAACACGCTTGAAATATCGATTGTGGAATACTTTCTAAATTTTCTGGAAGAACAACATTTTCCAACTTTTCACATCCACTGAATAATGTTTTCCCAAGTTTTTTAAGGGACTTTGGCAAAACAACTGTTTTCAAATTTATGCAATTGGAAAATGCAGTTTTACGAATTGCAGTGACATTTTCATGAATAATAATTTCTTCAATATTTTCCGACCCTTCAAACGCGCCACTTAAAACGATTTTTGGTTCCTTTGGAATAACAACTTTTTGAACATCATATTTTTTCATGTCTGATTTATATAGAGCAAAAGACGACTTTGGTGTATCTAACAAATTTTTACAGCCATAAAATGCTTCTTCACTAAAAAGAGTATTTTCCCCATATTACACTTTTCAAGTTGTTCACAATTGAAAAAACAGTGATTTTGTACCTTTTTTATAGTACTTGGTATATTTATTTCTTTCAAACAAATTGCTTTTCCAAAACAATATCTTGGAAGTTTTTTCACGTTTTCGTTGATAACAAGTTTCGACATTTTGACTTTAGAAAAATACGCATTTTCCCCGAGAAAAGTCAATGACTGAGGTAACACACCTTTTTCAAGACCAACTTCAGAAAATGCACTTTCACCAATACTTTTCACTTTATTAAAATACTTTGGAAACTCTTTGAAAAGTGTTTTGCACATACAAAACGCGTTTCTCCCTATTTCCTCGACATTTTTAATGTTTTCAATATGATGAAGTTTTGAGCATTGATTGAAGAGATAATTCGCGATTTTGACTTCATTTTTTGGCATTTTAATGTCAATAAGATTTGTGCAATTTTCAAAACAATGGTCTCCAACGGAATTCACAGAGTCTGAAATCGTCACAAAAACCAAGTTTTTGAGCCCATAAAATGCTTTACTTCCAAGTGTCGATATTCCATCACAAATGACAATTTTAGTGATATTTTCACATTCAAAAAAACACCCAATTGGTATTTCAAAAACACTACCGTCTATAAATAAATCTTGTGGTGTTTGAGTTCCACTGAAAGACTCTGTCCCAAAACTTTTAATATTAACAAGAAGAACTGAAACGTCCAATTTCTCACAACCAGTAAAAACAGAATCTTTAACTGCAGTCACCGTTGTTGGAAGAGTGACTTTAGATAACTTTTCACAGCGAGCAAACATCTCAGATTCAAGAAAATTGATTTTAGAGTCGATCACAATTTCTTCAAGTCGCACACATGACGCAAAGCACGTCTTGCTGATAATTTCCACTGTCGCTGGAATTGTAATTTTTGTGATGCCACAATTAAAAAAGCACTTCTCTCCCAAATTAGATACACTTTGCGGTATTACAACTTCTCGCAACTTTTTGCAGTCTGAAAAGCAAAAGGCTGGAAGTTCTCTCAAGTTTTCGGAAAGAGTAACCGACTTTAAATTGTGATCACATTTGAAACATTTTTCTCCCAACAAAGTAACGGAGTTTGGTAAAGTGACACTTTTAAGTGATTTACATAACTTGAAAACGCCTTGTGAAATTGACTCAACGAAATTTGGGACAACTGCTTGAGTAAATGTGTGTTTTTTAAAGTAATTTTTCGTTAGGGTTTTGGTTCCTTCGGGTATTGAGAATAATGAATAAACTATTGTTGAATCTTCTTCGGTGTATGAAGAGTCTTCATTATTTCCACAACAACAACAACAATCATCTGATTCACAAGAAGAATCACAAGAAGACATATTATTGATGTATTTGAGTTTTTAAAATTTTCTTATTTAACAGATTATGAATTTATATTATATTATATTATTTAATTTATATTTATATTTCAAAATACCTAAAATAATAAACCAAATATAATAAATAGTGTTATTTGAAAAAGAATGGATATAATGGAAATATTTGTCTGTAAATTGATATAGACATTGACATTGTTAGGAATCTTTTAATATCATTCCATTAACTTACGGACACAACATCTCATTGCATATCTTTCGATATCTTCATACGAAAAAGGAATTCTCGAATTGACATTTGCAGTGATAATTTCAATAACTCTTTTACCAAAACTCTCTACTTTTTCAAAAGGAATTGTCGTTTCACCTTTTGTGAAAAACACTTCTCCATATATTCCACGTGTTGTGTGAAACTCCACATATACATCAATACCATCTTCGTAAAGAATGTCTTCTAATATATTAAAAGCTTCAATCCGACGAAGAGAAATTTCTTTCCTTAATGCAGTTTTGAGTTGTTTGTTTTGGTTTAACTCATTTTGAATTTTCCATTTTCCTCTCGCTTCGATAAGTTTTTGAAAATTTATTTCGTCTGAACGGTCACTTTCGACAAATATCGATTTAATTCTTAAAAACGGTATTGAGTCTTCTTTCAAATGTCTTGTTCGTTCAAATCGAAAAGAGTGATGTGTTAAAAGAAGCCCAACCATTACACCAAAAACTTCAGACTCTATATTATCAGGAGACATCAAGCGATGTGGCATTTTCTGTGGCATTTATATTCTTTTGAAGTTTATGAAGAGATTAATTTATAATTTTATTAAAATCATTTCATACAATATTTATATTAATAAATTTTAAATTCTGAATGACTCAACAATAAAAACTCAATATATAAAAAAATTGGGTTTTCCCTTTTCAAGAGTCAGTCTTTTAAGTTATCTGGTGGACAAAAAATAGCTTTAATGTTGTCTAAATATCAGGCATTAGGTAAAACGTGAAAAAACCTGAAACATTTTGGACGGATTCCCGAAATATGACATTATTCATCGTTCAAAAAGTACCAAATAACGTCTAAAGAAGGACTGTAGTTGTTCAGTTGTTGATTTAAAACATGAAGATGACAACGACTGCACCTCTTTTGTTGGTATTTCACCATTAAAGAGTTTGACATCTTCTCGACCAAACACAACATTTGTGCACTTCATGTTCTGTGAAAGACAAATGTGTCTTCGTAAGTCATTAAATCATAAATGACCTTTTTAAAAAGTCTTTGTCAAAATCACTATTCGAGTGGAGATGGTAAGTCTCGATGTTTGGGAACAATTTATTTTCCTTGAGTGGTGTTAAATGTACTAAAGTGGATTAAAGTGGTACATTTCACTCAATAAATTCAATTTTCGACTGACCATCATAACAACTTTGAAATTTTTGACACTTGCAAAGTCTTTTCTAATGATCATCATTGAGTATCAGTTGACTCCTCCCACCTTATATTATTTGGTTTACTTTATTAATACTATTATTATGTTATTCTATATCAACACACATGTAATAGTATAACAATAATTACAAAACTACCAAATTACCGCTTTTTATAATCAAAGAGTGGAAGAGTTGTTGATTCTGAAGCGCTGTCATGACTGCACACATGCGTGTTTGTATACATCAGGCATTGAGACTCAATTAGCGCCAGTGATTCCGTCTACAACTTCTCTCCATAGTGGGCTTACTTCACCGACTTCTTTTCTTCCATTATTCCACTTCGATAAATAGAAGTATGAGTCTTGTGGATATCTTGCAAATCCGTGTTCAAGTTTGGTGTTGAACTTTCTGATGTTATCAAAGTGTTTTTTATTTGATCAGTTACAATGTCACTGAACATCACAGTTGCAGTCGATGTGTCGACGATCACTTTCTGCTTTTGTTGTCCTGTCAAATGACTTGGACGAAGTTTCCTTTCTCTTCATTCCACAACAATTTCTCAAATGAAGTTGATAGGTCCTTCGCTATCTTTCTCAGTAATTCAGCTCTTTTAGTATCTTTATAATACTTCTCTTCCATCATAGCAGCCGCTTACAATCTGTGGTGGCCTGGAATTTGTGTGAATCCATAGTACTGCAGTGGGACACTTAAGGAAGTCAATGCGTCGCTGCTTATATCGAATAGTCTTGCTTAATAATATTCTTTTAATCTCAATACAATAAGAAATTCTCCAATTTCCTAATTCGTTGTTTGATTGTTTTGTCCTTGATTAGTTCAGTTGTTTGATTCATTTGTGTGTAGTAGTAATAATAATACAAAACAACACCAATGGAATCACGTTGCGACTCAACAAACCACAAATATGTCACATCTTACCAGCTGTATGTCGTTGCGAAAAACTCACTGTCTCGAAGCTCCGCTTTGCAAGCCAGTTCAAGAACTTTTCTGTAACTACAAAACTCCGTTTTCGTATTCAAAATATCAATTTTATCGAGGTGGATTGTAATAATTTTGGACAACAGTTTTAAAAGTATATTTATTTTTTGTTTTTTATTTTTTAGTTTAGTTTTTGAAATATTTCAAATGTTAATAACATATAACAATAAATATTATATTTTATTATAATTTAAAACGAGCCAGATTTTTTTGAAAAAAATTTTTCCACTGACTTGTTTTTATAGTACTTTTATATAATATTCTTTAACATTTTATTAATAAAATCAATAATTATTATCATGATTGTTAATTTAAAATAATTTAATTATGATCTATATTAAAACACACCAACAAACAAACTGACTGACAGTTTTTAAGTAAATAAATTACTCATAAATATAGTAAATATATGATTCAATAATAGCTTTGATAAAATAAACAAAAAGATTAAACAACAGAATGAACATAATTGAGTTTTTTTTGTTTCAAACACTCTGTTTATGCATCAATTATGAACAGAGTAGTTTCACTTATTATTCTGCGAATAATAACTCTTCTGTTCTATCAAAGTATTGCATATTTATAAAACAACCTAAATTTATCAACAACACCAAGTATCGTGATTCAATGTTTTGTTATTGTCCATTTTATTACATTTTTCAATAATAATTTGGTATATCTAACCACTATCTGATGTTTGAAAGTGATAAAAAGCAACAATAAATTAAATTTAACAAGTAATCGCAAGGTGACAGCTCTGTTCTGGTTGATTTCACTTAACTATGTTTAGAGAAGTATAGTTAATAACAAATTTTATTTTAATAAATTAAATTATTATTTAATCTTTATTAAACAATTTCTTATATTTTATAATATTATTAATTATATTTAATAGTTTTATTGTGTATAGTATTAATATTATATTAATAAACTACTTATTTTTATACTATACATTTTAATATTTTATAGTTTAAATGTTAACTGTCGTTTTAAGTAGAAAAACGACCGCGGCACAAAGTTTCCATCTGTAAAGAAAATATTTTGGAGTTCGCAAAAACAAACATAACTATGAATTTTACTACAGTGGTATTCACTTTAGATCCTTTACCCGGCATTTTAAATAATTTTTTATGCATTTTAATAAAACTGTTTTCATAATTTTTATTAATTCGGAAATTATGATAAATTGTATAAACACTTTAAATAAAACAAACGGAAAAAGAGAAAAAAAGATTGGAAACAAAATAATTCGAGTTCCACAAATAAATCAAACGGCACGAAAATAAATCAGTCGGAACATTAATAAATATATTCTGCATTTATAATTAATTCACTTATTTTTAAATTATTTCGTCACCAAATCAATTATAGTAAATTTTTATTTAAATAATTATAACAAAACAATAAATAATTGTTTGTTTATTGAACTTAAAATATTTTTAACAAAAAGCCAACAATAAGAAATTATAAATCTTCTCTTGCAAAAGCTCGTCGCCATATTTCATTTCTGCACCGCTGCATTGACGCGTTGATTTCATGTGCTTGAATTTCTTCAAATGATTTTTTTTATTTTTTCAATCATGTCTTGAAGATTTTCCCAATTTCTGATGCTTTCCTCGGTTCTTCGCTTCCAAAAACCGAAAACATTCTCAATAGGATTGAGTTCGGGTGAATATGCTGTATTGAAAACGATACAATGTTGGGTACCGTTAACCATAGCTGAAATATCATTATGAATTGAACAGTTATCACACCAGAATACGACTCGTATCTTTGCTTCATCATAAACCGACACGAGTCTTTTGAAATAACTATTAAATATTTCTTTGTCGTTACTCCCACACACAAGGTTACAGTGACCCATACCACTACTATCAATAGCTGCAGTGGAAGTTAACCTCATTCCCCCTTTCAGTTTAGTTAAAAAACACTTCTTACCCACTGGAGACCATCCATCTACAGAAGTACATGCAATTGTCCAGGCGGTCTCGTCTATGCACACCCAAGTATAACCCGCGTTAATTTTATCATTTAGTTCTTGAATCGCGGTTATACGTCTTGTTTTATTGTCTTCGCTGTTGGCTGCTGCTCCTCTATTTGTTGCTCTTTTGAATGATAGTGTTCCCAAATCTCCAGCATCTCCATTTATGATTTTACCTTTTATCATTCTCAAAAATGAAGCCTCCGAAGGCACTAACTGTTCTGCTTCTTTTACTTTTTCTTTAAACAACTCTGCTGTCTCAAAATTATCTTCGATATTTTTTATTTTTTGAGACAGGTTGTCTAGTATTTCGGTATCCAAAGTTTCAACAACATTGATGTCTTGTATATTACCAACAACAAGCACTTCAACCATTTTGCGTCTCACTTTTGCGATAGAGTCGGTTGGATTATTTTTAAGAGCAGCCCCGACAAGCTTTTGAAAGGGAGTGGTGCGGCTCTTTCTGCAATAATGATTAACGGGGTAATAACTTCCACCTTTAATCAATTTGTTAACAAGATATTTGCAATTGTCTATGGGTATACCAAGATCAAGTGAGAACTGCATCGGGTCAATGGTTGTTGCTGTTCTAAATGCCTTGACCAATTCCTGTTTCGTCTTTAAAGATACGGTTCTGTATGGTTTTTTCTTGTTGTCATCTTTTTCTTCAATTGTTTTTGGGGGTCTTCCTCTTCTTTTCTTTGTGTTGTCAGGTGGGAAAAAAGGTTCAATGTGTAGAGCCTCTAAAGGAACACCTTGTTGCGGTTCGGGAGCATTTTCAATGTAGTCTGAGCGACTCCCGGGGTCAGTAGCATCAATGTATTCTAAAGAAGAGCGGTTCATGTGTTATTTCAAGTTACGATAATCAAAATATGAAACATTATAATTATTTAAATAAAAATTTACTATAATTGATTTGGTGACGAAATAATTTAAAAATAAGTGAATTAATTATAAATGCAGAATATATTTATTAGTGTTCCGACTGATTTATTTTCGTGCCGTTTGATTTATTTGTGGAACTCGAATTATTTTGTTTCCAATCTTTTTTTCTCTTTTTCCGTTTGTTTTATTTAAAGTGTTTATACAATTTATTATAATTTCCGAATTAATAAAAATTATGAAAACAGTTTTATTAAAATGCATAAAAAATTATTTAAAATGCCGGGTAAAGGATCTAAAGTGAATACCACTGTAAAACTACTTTATTTTTGGTATAAAAACAAAGAAACTATACCCCTTTTCATTTTAAAATGCATTTTTGGGACAAGTCCCAAATTTTTCCCTGTTCTGTGATAGACCCTGCTTGAAATTAAAATCATTTTATGTAAGTTTGAATATTTTCATTTTTGGTTTTTAATTGAAAAAAAAATTAATATGAATGAGGTAATGATGTTTTTAAATGATTTATATAAAATTAATTATAAAAACAAATAAACTCTATAAACATACATGGAAAACGAGTTGACAGCACTCTCAGCACTCTGCACTAACGCAGCAAAGGCGGTGTCAGACCTCCACAAAAATAATAAGGAATACAACTTTGTTGACAACAAGTCACTTAACATTGATCAACGCATCGAAAATGCAGAGGGACACTTCGACAGACTTGATGAGGTATTTGATAGAAAGAAGAACATCACAACTTCACTCAACACATTTGTCGCTGATTTGGATAACACATCTAACAAAATCAA
>NW_004191664.1:60467-74987 GCF_000330505.1 Entamoeba invadens IP1
ACATCTAACAAAATCAAAAGCGAGATGGCGTATTCAACAGAGAGTGACAACAACAAGTTGTATGAGATTAACAATCTCAGAATTTTACTTCTTGAAGAGAAGTGCAAAATGTATATAAAACCACTTGAAGACCAAATAGACAGAATCAAACAAATATACAACACTAAAATTGATCAAATTATTAAATCAGAAAAATTCATCAATGCGAAAAAACAACACGAAGAAAAAGAAGAAGCTGGGAGAATGAAGTTACAAAAAGAAAAAGAAGAAAAGGAAGCTGAGAGAATGCAGCGCGAACACATCACACTTGAAGAAAAAGCCAATCTTGAAAATTTGACGGGGTACAAAATAGGAAGTGTTGTGTTTAATTCGGATAAAGACGACTGGTCACAAGGCACCTCAGTGTTTGATACAAAAATTATGAACAAAAGCAACTTATGCTTTTTGGTGGAAGACACAAATCATAACAAATTTGGTGGCGTGTACACTGGAAATATCAATGCTGTTAGCAAACAGCTCAGCAGTGGCAGTTCTTACATTTTTTCACTTGTAAGAAGTGGCACTTTGAATCCAAAAAAGTTTGGGAAGACTGGAAATTGCACCAGTAATGAATTTTGGATGAATTCTCAAGACGATTTATATCTTTTTTCATTTGGTGGTGGTTGTGATATACTTGTGTACAAAAAAGGTAAAAATGGGAGTTATTGCGACCCAGCCACTTACATCGCCAAACAAAATGAGTTGACTGATAATGTCAAATTTACACCAAAAAGTGTCGTTGTCTTCCAACTTAACTGACTTTTTTGTCACTTTTTATTTACATTTTCAAACTTTGCAACACATTGACCACAAAATCGTCATTTTTGTAATTTGTTACGTCACCACAACTTGAATTAATATACACCACTTTAACAAAAACTGTCCTTTTTGAAGGGCCGGACAGACAGGAAGAAAACGGGTTTTACCCTTCAAACCTAACACTGGAACAAACACTTGATTAGGACTACTTCGATGTTTCTTTTTTCAGGCATCTCCTCTTTGTGTCAAGTATCTTCCGGAGATGGATTCACGACACCGCAACTCGCCGGGTTTAACAAGTTTCGACAGTTGCGGCATATCTACTCTTTGTGTCCTGTTGTATGTTTCTGAAGTATATCAAATGAAAGTAGTTTGGTATTTTTATTTATTATGGGTTTTCTCAAACTACAAACTATATGATTATATTAAAACCATGTTAAAGATAATATTTTTCATCTAAAAATGAATAGTACAAATAATATAATTAATTATAATTTAATAGTTTGGTAACACAATTTATTTTTTGAAGCAAAATACTAAGAAAAGATCAATAGACTTTTTACTATTATGGTTATTAACTCACCTTGGCATAAAGTAACTCACTTTAACTATTCAAAATTAAATATTCGTCGTTTTACTATAAAACAAACTATACTCATTAAAAAAAACTGTGTTTAGTATAATCATAGTTTAACAACTATATAAAGTTTGTAAAATTTATTATAAAAATAAACCATAATTAACTATATTTATAATACTCGAAAAATAGAAAATAAAATAAATGGTAAAGAAAAAATTTATTTGGTACAAATATTATCCAAAACAACAATATTAAAAATTTACAAAATTTACATTTATCAATTCAAATTAAATTGTTTTGAGTTGTTGTACATTTTTGTTATAAACTATTGGACAACGAATTTGATGTATTTAATGTTTATATTTGTTTAAATTTTAATCCAAAATTACATTATACCTAAACAAATACATATTTTCAATTTGGTGGAATCATTTTCGTTGTTAGTATGAAGTTACACGTTTTAAAATTTTAATGTTTTATTCAAATTGTATGACATTTCTAAATAAAAGTGTAAAAGTAAACAGTATTTTTTTATGAATCTTTTTTTTACATAATCATCAACAAGTAATAATTAAATTAGTCTTTATTTCGCTTTCAAAATTGTTGTGATGTTGAAGAAATACAATGGTTTCATTTTGTGTGTTGTGAGATGAAAAATATATATATAATGATAAGCAAGTAAAAATAAAATAATAAATAACATTTGTATATAATTGTTAACATAAAGTTGCTGTATAATATTTATGGATAACGATGCAATGACTTGATTAAAAAAGTATACTACAACAAATTCTTAAATTATTTTCATTGAACAAACAATATGTCACAATTATTAAACATAAGCTCCAATCAGTAATTAAATTATTTATCTCTTAATATTTTATCAAAAACATATCAATAAAAATCTACACGAATGTTTATATTTATATATACATTCGATTGTTTTGTAATGCCATTAACTTTGTTTTTTGTAAATAATAAAAAATGTACACAACTTAGAGACAACTTTAAACTTGTAAAAATATAAATATGTTAATCAACTTCATTTTTTAAATCACGTTTTTAACAATTAACGTAATTAAAATAATTTCATCATAGAAATTAATCAATACAACCTAATTAATTATTTTCAATGTTTGTGTTGTCATTAACATTTTACATAATATTTTGGTTATAACCAATTCTCAGCTGTTTAATGTTGGGTTCATCATATACTCTAATAAGTTATTATTCCGACATCTTAACATTTTACATTATTAAATTGTTTTTATATTAGGTTGTGTTTGTAGTAAAAGTGTACTTTATTGTTATTGTGTCTTTGTTATTCGTTGTTTTATTGTATGTATTATTGTAATTTATTAACAATTAAACCGGTTGTTTAGGTTATGACAAAAACATGCAATTGTTTATAATGAAAAATTATTTTTATCATTTTGGTTTTATATTATTCAATAATTTTACTTTAAAATATTGTTTGTTTAATTCAAATATCTTTTATTACAAAACTCATTTATTATTTATTGTATTTTTATTGATTGTTCAAAACCAAAATTAATACATTTTTAAAAAATGTAATATAATAAATTCAAATGTGTAACAACACATTCACTTCATTGTATTTGTATGGCGATATCTTTCGTGTTGACAACGATATAATTATTGAACACAATAAGTATTTTTTAAATCAATTAATCGATTTGTTTTTATTTTTTCATTTATGAAAACTTTAATTTAATAACAAAAATAATTTAAGTGAGTCAAAATGTTATTTATTTTTGTTTTTTCATCACAATCCAGATATAAATTATTTTGATTAATGGCAAATTTGCCCAAATGGTCAAGTTTTTGATTGAATGAACAATAATATAGCAATTTAAATAAAAACTATATTTTATTATTTTAAAGAAATGTTATTTTATTATTTAAAAAACCATTGAAATATTAAATTATTTTTTAAGTGAGTTACTTTTATAAAAGTGAGTCAAAAAGCGAAGTAGTGAGTTATTTTTTGACAAGTGAATTTTAAAAGTGAGAAGTGAGTTAATAGCCAATAATTAAAATATTACAATTGACAATATATAATATTAACTATTTTAAATAAAAGAAGAAAAAAGCACTGCTGACTGTATAAAGATCAGGTGTTTATTATAATTATTAATAAAATCCTTAATAACAAAATTGTTTTCAAGTAAAATATTTGTTTTTTTCCTATTTTTTTACTGTTTTTTATTTTTAACACAGAGATAGTAAAGATTATTTCAAAGAGAAACTACAACGAATAGTTTATTTATTATAATGTACCATAAATAAAGAGCAGTGAAAGTGTATTTTTTTGGATTTCAATTATCTCAAAGACTTTATTTTTCAAAAAACGATATGTGTTGAAGTCCTAGCCTTCGCAAGAACTTCAACTTCCTCAACCATAGTCTCAACTTTCAACCCAACCAGTTGTGTAAATTGTTTATATTACTGGTCTGCAACATAAATGCTGTACTTTCGGCACTACGCCATCTTTTTTGGGACAACACCATTGTATCGAATAACATGTGGTGACAAGACTGCAACACATCGACCATTGTTGGAAGATGGAAAGCTTCTATTTTGTGAACCATTGAGTGAACAATCCCAAGGAACGCGAAAACAAAGGCCATACCATCAATGGTAGCTGCACTGTGCATCTTCTCTCTTGCAACAAAATCCCTGTTGAATGACTTGACCAAATCGTCGAAGACTAATTTGACTGACTTTTAGCAAGACCATCTTTGTATTCATTTGCCATAACTGGGACATAAGCCTTAACTGCATGAACCAAGACATCGATACCACAATCTGCTATAGCTCTCTTTGTTAATGAGACACAGAACATTGAGTCGATGATAGTAACTGATGGAATCAATGAATAATTTTGCAAGTAGACACTTTTTGTTGGTCTCAGTGTCTGAAATGACAGAAAATGGAGTGACTTCAGATGCTATGCCAGTAGTCAAAGATTTCATGAAACAAATTTGTGTAAAATACAAGAAAAATGGCAAGAGTTAACACTGAAGAATTCAGATTTGGAAAGATCAAGATTTTTTTTCAATGTTGGTGTTCTTGCTGAAATTGAAGAGAATAGAAAAAATAGAGTCACTGAACTTGTTGGTGGTCTTCATATGTGTGCAAAAGCAATCTCACAAAGAAAACTTATTGAACAGAAACGCAATGAACGATTGCTATTAATGTCATTCAAAACACCATCCACACTTGGTACCAATTCAGAAACCGGGTCTGGTTCAGATTGTTCCAAAAAGTTAGACCAATATTCGAGAAGAGAAGAGTCGATGAGGAACTCGCAACTAAAGACAAAGAAATTGAAACTTTTAAGAAGAAGCTTGTTGATAAAAAAATAAGAAGAGAGAAGTCGCTGAGAAAGCACTTTCTGAAATTAAAATCAAGAACGTCGACTTGGAAGCTTTAGTTTAAAAGCTTAAAGAAGATATTGAGTCAAAGAAGGTTTCTCTTGACAAGGCGGGTATGAAGTCACGAGAAGAACAAGAACACATTGAGGAACTTCAAGGTGATATTAAGAGAGGAAAGGAAGACTTAAGCAAGTTAACTACTGAGTACAAGAAACTTGAAGCTGATAATCAAAGACTTCAAGATGAAATTACTGAACACAGAGCCACTATTGCTAAGAGGGATAGTGTTATCACCGAGTTGAACAAAGACATTGAAGATATGGAAAGCGAAATTTCTGACTTGAAAAACAAGCTTGAAGCCGAAGAAGACAATTCAAATGATCTCGAGACACAATTACGCGTGAAGGAAGACGACATTGCCGATTCGAGAAGGCGGTTACTATTTTGAAAGATCAAAACACTCGATTTGATGCTGCTAAGAAGGATATGAAGAAATAGTCTACCGAACGCAACGAAGATTGAGGATTATGAACCACAGATTAAGGCACTTGAAGCACAAAAGAAGATGGCATTGGACGACAAAGCGGAGGCTGAGAAGACTGCTGCGGACCAATCTGATAGAAGATGGAAGACCAAGTCAAACACTCAATGCACAAGTTTCATCACTTAAAGTCCAAGTCAGTGCACCGGCTTCTGTTGCTCAAGAAGAAGAGAAAACATGTTGAATTCAAGAATTGCTGAAATTCAAACTCAACTTGATGAAGAAAGACAGAAATCTGACCGTGCAGATGCTGCGAGAAAGGATGCTGAGAGCAAATTACAGGAAGTCCAGTGCAACTTAGATGAAGCAAATAACACTAAAGAGAAATTGACTAAAAAGGCCAAAGACTTGACAGTCCAAGTTGATCAACTCACCGAGGATAAGAAGAAGAATGATAATGATTTGGAGGAAATGGACAAGATGACCAACGACTTGAATGCTGAAGTTGACAAGTCACAGAAACAACTTGACACTGCAAATGATGACAAAGATGGCAATGAAGCAATGAAACAGAAATACCAAGACGAACTGAGTAGCGTTAGAACTGAACGTGATCAAGAAAAAAAGACCGTGTTAAGACCCAATTGATTAAAGGAAAGTACGAGAAAGATATAGCTGAAATCACACTCAGAGCTGAAACCCCTGAGAAAAACGTCCAGATGGCTGAACAAGAGAAGACTATGAGAGATTATAAAGCCGCTTCCGAAGAATTGATGAAAACTAAGACAGAACTCGACGATAAACAAGAAGATATGCGACAAACCCGAAGACAAATTGTCTGAAATGAGAGTTGAAGAATATTTGAAAATTTTGCTAAGACTTACAAACAGTCAAAAAATGCGAAAAGAAGTTGAAAGTGTTCTTGAACTCAATTGTTCTTTATTTTACTGTCATGTGAGCTGCCCGTCATCAAGCACCTGCAGCAACACATCAAACAGAACAACGTTGTTATGTGATCTTCTTTTGACACCTCTGTCGATCAGTCGTGAGACGTTGTGCGACATATATTCCGACTCATGTCAATTTTGATGTTGTTGTTCTCGTCGTTAAACAGCTCATCTGCAAATGTTTTTGCAGGTATCGGTTTGCCAACATCATTTACCCCGAGGAATGTGAACGAGTCGATCGCTTGTCTAAGCCAAGACCAATTTTGCTTCTTAGAATGGCCTCAGAGACCGCAGTCACAGCCTCGTCTTGCCTAATAACTCTTTTGTGCGGCTCGTCACCAAGTTTCAGGAGTCTTGTCTTATCGCTCTGAGTCGTTTTGCTTACTAAGATGTATGTTTATTAACTCACCACATCTTCAATCAGCTGTGGGGTTATTACAATGACAGCACCAATGTCTCTTTTGTCTGGTTCTTCAATTCTGTGAGTCGTATCTTTGCTTCTATAATTTTATGACACTTCAAGTCTGCGCAACCTCAAGATACTCTGTTGTCTGCTTCAGCTCTTCTATTAGTTGTGCAAACATCTTCAGCTCTTTGCCATAAGTCCATGATTTTTAGTTCATAGTGACTTTTTTCTTTTCTTATAATGCAATAAAAAACACAAATTTCAGAAAAAGATGTTTTGAATGCCAGAATTGTCCTGTTGCGTTTTGCCAACAATCCATTATTCTTCAAATTGGCATCGAGAAGAGAGCAAGTCGGTATAATAGTGTCCACTTTGCGAGGTGAAAGTTTTGTGACATTAAGAGCACTTGCCGTGCTTTTAGGAATACACCCCCAGTTTGTGAGTTCGGATCTCAAAGAGCTCAACAAAGACAACAACCACATAAATAGAGAACCAGGAAGACCTTCTTTGTTCGATCAGAAAACAGTTACAATTGCACGGATGTTCATTGATTACTGTTCCCAACAAAAATTGGCAATGACTCTCTCTTCCTTCGACAAATTGGTTCAGAAAATAAACAACCGCACATTCAACAAAGAAACAGTGAGAAAGTGGGCGCTTCGAGTTTTCAACTTGAAAACTGTCGAAAGAAAACCAGAGGATTTGGGAAAGTTTTGGTCGAATATTCCATTGATGTTGAGGTAATTGACACTTCTATGGCATATAAACCGATTTATTATTATTGTTGTTTAGTGGTAATATAATGTCATTATATTAATGCACATCATTTAAACCAAGTCTCACTTTATTATTTTGGTGAACTGACTCCCATTTATGATATATCCTACAATAATCATATATTTTCACTCTGTAATAAGGCTCCAATGAATTTAACTATATATCAATTTTGTATTTTATGAAACATGTCGACTTTGGTTGTACACTCTTTGTATTTGACTTTTTTGTGTTGTCTTATCTTCTTCACTACACAAGTGGCGCAATTTGTATGTTTCTTTAAAATGATGCCAACGCCACATCAACAAATTTCAGTCATATTAGTAATGTAACTGTCTTCCATCCAAGTGACAGGACAGTTGATAATAATAGTTAGATTCTTTTGGTCAATTTAACATTATGTTTCAAAAATACAACTCTCAATGTCAAAAAAACCTTTGAAATCACCGGAGTGGTTCAGTGAAATATTAATTGCAAAAAAGACATGCGTCTCTTTGTCGTTATGTGATGAATTATGGTGAGACTTTTATTATTCAACTTTTTATTGCATGTACAACAACTATAGCTTCATTAATGTTTTATATTTATTTGCAAAAACGGTGATCTGCGTACTATTTCTCTTAACTGGCAAGTCAACACCGGAATCTAATGTGGATTAAGTCGTTTATATCTTATCTGCAATTGGTTTCATTGGCTTATTAATTGGATTTTACAACTAAATAAGACATATTAAATCAAATTAATAAAAATGATAAATGGATTATAAACAGTTCAATTTCTTTAAATATTTGAATGATTGATGATATTCAAAAGTGATTATTTCACCATTACTTTTTTAAGTTATTGTAATATTTGAAATAATTCACAATTGAACAAAAAACTGAATTATTACTGAAATACATTTAATGCACAAGTAAATTCTTTCAAAAACACTTTATCTTAATAATTGAAATAACTATATTCTTTTTTGAAAATAACTAAATTTATCCTGCTATTTTTTATTACTATTAAAAACAAATTAGAACTAACACTAAACAACATTACGCACCAATTAACATGAGTTGTTTGTGGATGGCAAGTGTATATCAAATGGGTTGATGATTTATTGGAGCCATTCCTTCTTATAGAAACTTTCTTTCATATCCTTTAGTTGTTCCTTAACGGTCTTTCTGTAATTAGTTCTGAATGTAGGTGAGAACAGTGACATATTTTCTCCATTAATAAGTTTTTTAAGTCTTTCAGTTCGTCTCTGTGTTGATAGATTCTTATTTCGTTTTCAAATGGTTGGAACGCGTCATTCGATGGTTTTGTACACGTCATGATTCTATATTGTGTATTGTCTTCTGTTCTTTTCATCAGTGAGATAACGACAAAGGCGCTTATTTGTCTTTTTCTATTCTTATAATAAAAAACTAACAACAAACTATTTAAATGGAACGTAAGAATTCTCGAATCGAATTGTTCGTTCTCATCAACCTGTTTTTTAGACACCAACACAACCACATCATTCCCAACGTGTCTCTTCCTTTCTAAAACCTGTTCTTCTTCCAATAATTTCAATAACAGTGCAACATGGAACATGATATTGAATTGGTACGTGAAATTTGTATAACTATATTTCCTTGTCGTCCCCATCTTTACATCAAGTCCTTCTCTGTAATTTGAGTACCCTAATAACTCCGTTTTGTTCCCAATCAGCGCCATGAACTTGAAAAACGCCGGTGAGCACTCTTCCTCCATATTTCTAAAGATCCAGTTCTATTCGTGTTGTCCCGGCTTCGCGTAAATCACTCCAAACTTGAAATGTTCGATCAATGACTTCTTCTCCATCGTACAGAGTTCGTCATCAAGTTCTTTAGCATTTGCTTTTTTTAAGGAAGATCACAGTCTTCGGGTCTTTAAAGAATGTCTGCACGTTCTGTGGTTTCTCAAAGTCATCTTTCGATATCAAGCATTTTGTCACCTCCTTCCTGTTCCTTAAGTAGCATCGAGTGACTTCTTTATATCTCTGCAATAAGTCAACAAAACAATATTCACTTTATTTAAATTTTTGTATAAAAATGTTTTATAATATAAAAATCCGACTCCACGTCGATGATCGACATATTCTTCAGTTCATTTTTCTTCTCTACCAACTCGCTATTTCTCTCTAAAAAGTACCCGTCTTTTTTCACTGATAGAGGCACCAACGACACTCCAGTGACTATCCCATTATACTCTTCCTTCGGCATAACTAACAAACTACAATTGTTCAAGTGACCCAACCTAAAGACGGAATCAGAGCATAATAAGAAGACTAATTCCTTTTTTATTAATCTTCGCTTTATTTAGTCTTGAGTACACTTTCAATAAATTTTTGGAAATAATAGTAAAGAAGGGGGTTGTAAAGACCGCTATGTTCTGCTTCCACAGCGTTAACACTAAAAGTCTCTCAGAGTCGGTATTTTCACGCTCAACCTTTTCCTCGGGAGTCTTGGAGTGGCCAGTTAACACTGCTTTAATTTTTTTGTAAATCAATTTTAAATATAAAATTAAAAACAATTCTTTGTAAAAAGTTTGGTGGTTCTTTCTTATAAAGTTTAATTTATGGACGAAATAAAATATAAAGAATTGTTTTTATAGAAAATAACTATTTTTGATTATTGATTATTTACTATTATTTAAATATTTGATGATAAATGTATATTGTATTTACTTTTAATTAATTTTCAATTAATCTTATTTTTTTACTTTATAGCTATAAATTAAAATTGATTCAATATCAAATCAATTAAAATTGAAATAATTGTAATGGACTGTTATGTATGATGGAAAACAGTTCTTACCAATTGATGTTAAATATGGTACTTCCAAATAGCTCAAACTAATACAGTTATCAAAACAATAATCACCAATTGATTCAACGTTACGGTCTATTATTAAATCGCTTAAACTTCTACAATTATTGAAACAATATTTGCCAAATGAATTGACACTTTTCGGTATTGTTATACTGCTCAGACTGCAACAATTATCGAAACAATTATCGAAACAATAATCGCTGAATGAATTGACTCTTTTGGGTATTAATATACTGCTCAAATCGTTACAACCATAAAAACTACCATAATCAAATAATGTTACATTTGATGGTATTTTCACATCGGTGAGATTGTTGCAGTCTTTAAAACAGAATGCCTGAATTGAATTGACACTTTCCGGTATTGTAACACTGCTCAATTTGCTACAACCACTAAAACAACAACTACCAATTGAATGAATACTTGCTGGGAATTCCACCGAAGTTAGACTGTAACATTTCTCAAAACAACCATCACCAAATTGTTTAACACTTGACGGTATTTCAATATGTGTTAATTCACTACATCCATCAAAACACTCTGAATCAATATATTGAACACTTGATGGGAGAACTATACTACTTAAACTGTCACACCCTACAAAACAATTATCAAAAATACGAGTTATACCATATGAGATATCAACATTTCTTAAATTTCTGCACCAGCAGAAACACAGGCTATCAAGTTTTCTAATACTTGATGGAATAGTCACATTGTGCAAATGGATACAATTGCCAAAACTTTTGTCGCCAACAATTTTCACATTTTGTGGTATATCAAGATCAACCAAATCATCGCAATCGTTAAAACAATCACAACCAATTTTTTCGACACAAGTTGGGATGGTAATACCATAAATTTTTCTATCACCATCAGTAAATCTTACATGTTTGAATTTGATGGTTGGATCATTGTATTCATGAACAGTATCATATCTAACACAATACCACACTATGACCTCTTCAAAGACTCTCTTAATGTCATCTTTGTTATGGTTGAAATAACCAAACTCTTCATCATCGCCTTCAAACAAATATAGTTTTTTACATTTGGGAAATAGTTAATGGTTTTGGTAGTCAATGAAATTGGGTTGTAATCAAACAAATCCATGAAGCCTTTAAACTTTTTACAAACCATTTCCATGTTGATTAAATCTGTTATCTTATAAAAGAAATTTGAAATTGACATTAGATGACAACTCTCAAGTTTTGACATTTCTGATATTTACCAGATAAATATGTGTTTAAATTCTTTTAATTGGTGTTGTTTTTAAACAAGTTGTGTTGTATTGTAAAAAATTGTGTACTTTAATTTAATATTAAATTTAAAATATTTACACAAAATTTTAAGTGAACCATTAATATTAATATTATTATTTTAATATATGAAGTATATATATTACATATATTTAAATACTTTAAAAAAATACTACACAACTTGTGTAATTTTATACACACACAAATTATGTATTTTTAAAAAATATTGTTAGTATTTAAAAATTAATTATATAAATGATTTTTTTATGTAAAAAAATAAATTGTTATTTGAACTAAATAAATCAAGCAAAATCGAAACTATTTATATAACAATGTATCTTAATATTTTATAAATCACATTAAAAATACAACTGTCAATAATTTATATTTTCAGTTATTGTTGTTTTATTCATTGTCGTATTTGGTCGTTTAATGCATGTTCGTTAACACATTTTGATGAAAACACCATCATTTTTGGTTTACGTCACGTATTTAATTAAAAGTTTAATTTCGTTTATGAAAAAAATCGCTTTTATGTTTTTAAAAAGAATTGTTGACAATAAAATTATATTTTTTTATTTTTTATATGTAATTTTTAAGTTGTAAAAAAACATTAAACCAATTATAATTGATAAATATGCCATCTGGACTGATTTTTTTGAATTTTTCAACAATATACAGGTGAAAGTGAAGGTATAAATTTGAAAGCGGATGTATTAAGTTAGGGTTTTTGATACCAAATTTGGCATTTTTCTAGGTTTTATGATTCGTAAATTAAGCCAACCCCTTTGATTTGAATTTGACAATGAAAAACAATGCAAACAAAATGAAAAGAATCAATAATTATGTTTTGTAACGAAACCAACATATTAATATTTTAATAGTATTTTAATTATATCAATGGTTATATAATAATTCATCATGGATTTGTGTGTTTTTAATAATCAGCTAAAGTTAAAAAATGAATCAATAGTAATAATTGTTATAATTAAACCATTATAAATAGTTGACGGTGTGTTATAGTAAATTTGTTATTATTCAATTGTATTTTCAGGGTTTAAGACGAAACACAACCTGTTCACAACTGAATAAACATATTGAGGGTGTTTAAACGTAAGTGAGTGTTAGTTTTATGGTTTGTTTGTTTATTATCAACGCAGTTATTTAAAAATGTTATATTGACGTTCAGATTGGTTAATGCAGCTCATTATTACACTTTGGTTTGTGTTTTTCATACGCAAGCCGGTCGTGAAGGCCGTGAAACACAACCCAAAGTATCGTAAATCATTTTTATGTCGAGTGTTGTTTGAATAATAACAAAATAATGATAAATTTATTATAAACATGAATAATATAATGTATAATAAATAATTAATATTGTTATAATTTCTTGTGTTGAAAATTATAATAAATTTAATAATTTTGTAACTATAATATTAACTATATTTTCCTTTTCCAAAAATCGTGACTGTGTTGGAAATAGTAGTTTTTGTCCAATTTTACTTGTTTTTTGTTGTAGTTATGTCGCATTAAATGGCTCAAATTTAATGATTTACATGTTAGTTCGTTTTTGACCAATAGATTAAAAGAAAATGAACCCTAAATTAATATATTCGCTTTCAAATTAATACCTTCATTTTCACCCCTGTAAATATATCTCAAAAATTCAAGAATATAACAACCAATAAAACATTAGGTTGATTTAACTGTATACAGATACAGGAAAAACCAGTAACGAAATCATAAACCAGGGACCAGACTAAATTAAGCTGTTTTATTTTTGGTTTAAAGTTTTTTTGTTAAAGTAAAATCCCCAAATAATCAGGTTTTTGGAGGATATGTTGGTTTATTTTCAAAAACCAGGGACCAACTATTAATAAACACACTATTTTTCAAATAAAATAGAAAAACTATAAAATATGAAACTCTTAATTAATCATTTGAAGCTGTCTTATTTTTTAATGCCCAGCCAAAGTAAAGTTTGTTCTTTGTATTGATTTATCTTCCATTGTTTAATATACCTTTAATAATTATCAATAATTTACTGAATGCCTAATGTTTATATTATTTATTTATTTATTTATTCTTTACTTTATTTTTATGAACCACATGAGTCACTTTTTATGCTGAACGAAAAGTGACTCATTGAATCAACCAAGTGAATAGAGAAGAATTCATTGGTGTCTTTGAAAAAATGAATTAACAATTTAATTGAATGGTTGTGTTGAAGTTAAACATAATTGAACAAAAGAATAATATTTTATAAATTAATAATAATAAATAATAATAAACTTACTTTTGTAGCTCACATTAAGCTATTGTTTATTCATACTTTATACAACACATTCATTTTTTTTCATCCCGAAAAATAACCATTTTTAAGACCAAATAATAAGAAAATTACACTTTTATTTATATATTTGCCCGTTTTATTGTATAAAATCCGCTTAATATTCAATAGCTAAAATTAGTCTGGTCCATGGTTTTTCCTGTATTCCCTGTTAATTCCGCTATCTGTAATAATATTATTAATTGATAATCAATTAATATTTTTGAATTTAAATTGTAAATCGAAAACTCATTTTATTTTTTTCAACATGAATAAAACAAATATGATAAACTATTACAATTTATCAAACATAAAAATTACACATTGTGTAGTTTATTACATAAATATAAAAATAATAATCTAATATTTCTCTTTATTAGTTTTTAGTTATAACATCCTCTCAATTAAGATTGTTTAAAAGGATTTAAACAATTATAATTATTAACAATTATTAAAAAGAAAGAAAAAATACATTTTATTTAGACTATTGAAATTTTTCAATTCTACTTTTTATCCACAATGATTTTAACTGTTATTACAAATTTTTCTTTAATAATTTTTAATTTATTTGTTTTGGGGTTTTGGTAATTATTTTAACCCTTCCAATACCAGAAATATTATTGTTATAACACGCATACATATGAATATAAACTTAAATCGGTAAACTAAAAGTTGTTCTAAATTAAACAGTATTTAGTTTTAATATGA
>NW_004191664.1:75087-75980 GCF_000330505.1 Entamoeba invadens IP1
AATGTGTATAAAGGTTTTTTCTTTTAAAACGTTAAAAAGGTTGCAATGTTGTTTATATACATTTGGTTTATTTTGTGTAATAAAAACAATTTTTTTAAAACGATAGTTAATAGAAAAAATTTCGTAAATTTAAATCGTATACATATGATTCTCAACAAAAGGTTATAAAATGAGAATGCTAACCATCAGTGTGGTTGCAAAACTAATATCATAACATTTGATTGTTTGTTACATATATTAAAATTCAATAAAATATCAACTTTTTTACACGATAGTTACAAAACATTAAAACATTTACAATGTAAACTAAATTAAAATAATTATTTTTGGAATTTTCAAAGTATAACGTATCCCTTGTTTTTTAATAAAAAAATTTTCATCAGAATTTTATTTGATACGTTTTCTTATTTTAAAACCCTGTTTTTAGAAAGACTTATTGTGTATAGTTTTTTATACTATACACAATTTTTTTAATATAAAAAAAAGAATAAACTTGAAAATAATAACAGGAAAAGTCGTCAAGTTTTCTTCACAGATTAAGTGAACCTTTTTTCAACAAAAATACGATTTTAGGTTAAAATTTACTATTAATTTGTAGTAAATTAAATTATTTTTTTCTAATAATTTTGTTTCCTGGTATTCCCCTTGGTTGTAAAAAGTTTAAAGCGTTTTTTTGAATTATTTTTTTTTTCTAATATACACTCTAAATGAATAAGATATAAATAAGTTTACATTTTTTGGAAATTTTTGGTACCGGAAGGGTTAATTTAATTGTAAAATTAGAAAGAATCTTTCAAAGAGGGTTAAAAATATACTGAATTAAAAAATGTTTAACAAAAAATAACACAAAATTATAACATTCGAAAATAAAATATAAAAAAAATTGTAAAGTC
>NW_004191664.1:76080-80846 GCF_000330505.1 Entamoeba invadens IP1
AGCTCATGGTTCGACTACTGAAAGAATGGCCTGCAAATAGCCCCGACCTCAGCCCAATTGAACACTTATGGCAATACTTGGACACCTTAGTAAGAAAAGAAAAGGAAATCTTCGAGAACATTGAAGAACTCAAAGAGGCTCTTGAAAGGGCTTGGGATTCAATACCTCTTGAGACAATTGATAACTACATAATGTCGATTCCAAAGAGGTTTGAATTGTGCAAGGAAAACAACGGCGAATTTATCGGACACTTGCTTTAATCCGTTATCATTTTTTTTATTTTTTTCTTTTTGAACTCGTTTTATCATTTCTTTGTTCGTCTTCAGAGGATGTTTGTTTGTTTTTTTTTATATGTATTCAAATTGTTTTCATTATTTTGACTCGAAAAGAAATAACTGTCTTAGAAAAATTGCAAAAGACTTCCCAACGTTTCGACAAATGCCCGAAAAATTACGAAAATAATATAATTTGTTTGTTTTTTTAGGTCAAAAAAGTCGGTACCGTTTTTTGTTTTTTTTAAAAAGATAAATAATAAAACAAAGTCTTTAATAACAATAAAACGGGAAAACAGCTAATAATAGTTTCTCAATTTTTAGCGGTAGTACTTACTTTTGAAATACAGTTTAGATTACCAAGTAATTTAACTACTTGGTAATCAAATTATTAAAATCATCTATTATTGAGTAATTTAGTTATTCTAAAATTATTGCAGCTCTAATATAGATGGTCAAAAAATGCTTGTACAACATTAAAAAGCGGAAACGTTTTGAGATTGACTTTATTTTTGTTTTAAATTAATATGACAAATTTGTTTTATAAATACAACTTATCACATTATAACTATTTAATACATTTATTATTATTATTAATATACTATTATTATTATTCAAATAAACAATCGAATTAAAATCATTCACTTTCACTTAAAAAATCGACATATTTCTTTTCATTAACTTTAATAACAACTTTGTTGTTTATTCTATTCTTTGTCACATTTTTTCTTTTCAATGCAACAAAATTGAAAGTCCCATCTGAGTTGTCGATATCGAACAATGTCGTAGGTCCTGCATTAACTGTTATTGATCTTGAATATCTCACAAACAAAATCTTCAATTTATTATCCCCCAGTTCGATAGTGTTATTGTAGTCACCGTTTATATAACACTCGTCAAAATTGAATGCAGAGAAGTCAATGTTTTCTAGTCTTGTCATAGGGTTACTGATGTTTAATTTACCATTGATCAATGAAAAAGCATAAAATGGTAATGGACCCTTATAATTATTTAATATGATATCGTGTTGTCTATAATTAAACAATTCGAATTCATTCAGTTTGCAGAGGTCGATATTTTCTAATGGTGTTCCATCACCTCCAATCATTTTTATTAAACAATTCGCGTTTTTTAAGACCAACTTTTTGAGTGCATTTTCATATAAGACGACTCCTTCGATTTTTTGATTGGTTTGTCCGTCAACTGAAAATTCCTCAAGCATTGCGTTGTTCATTTCTATATTTGTAATTTCTTCTTCGAATAAAACAATTTTCAGAGTAACACTTTTGATTCTTTTTGAAAGTTTTAGAGAGCTTAAACATCCATTCAACGCAATCTTCTCAACATTTTCATATTTCTCACAGTCGAAGTTGTCAATATTATTAAAAATCAAATTGAGTTCGTGTAAATCACCCAAGTGAATGATGTCAGTGATCATATCAAATAACACCTCATTGTTATTAGTAACACTATTGGGAACAAACATTCCACGATGCGTCAAGATGTGACCGTCTCCAATGCGATTGGTGTATATCGATACGTTTGAATTAAATTTTAAATTCTGAATTTTGTCATAACTTTCGTCTAAATTTTTATAATAATAAAACAGGTCCCACCACATGCAGAAGAAAATTGTGAATTCGACGCCACTGGAAAAAGCCTTTTGAGAGTTCAGAGTGTTGACCATTTCATAGCAAAGTGGTGAGATCTCCAAATACACTTTTTTAAGTGATGGAAGTTTAAAAAGAGACACTACAGAATCTAAAAAAGATGTGTTTTTTAATTTAACATTTTCAAATATTTTTACAATTGAAATGACTTGGAGTTGCGTGTAAAAGTCGATGCTTGTGAACATTTTTATAACTTGTTGTGGGTAGACACAAAGTTTACGAATTTTAGGAGGAAACCACTGCGTGGTAAAAACATTGTCTTTCCTGTCACGGTAAAAGAATTTGTCTGTCCAGTGATTGATTTCTATAAGTGGCATACACCGCGCGTCTTTGGCTTTGATGTACTGAAGTGTCGTTTCTACATAAAACGTTTGCATCTGTGGAAAGAATAAATAAATTTGAGGGAAGTTGTGATGTCTTGTTAGCGTATAAGAGTTCACATAAAGTGAAGTGACTGTTTCAAAACACTTTTTGTTGAGAAACAGAAAGTTCATGACATCAGTTAAGGTCTCAAAATATAAGACCACATTCTTGAGAAAGACTTGCTCAAGTGGCATACTTTATATGACTGTTTGAAGTTAAGTGTTTTACAAATTTCTTTAAAAAGAAATTTATTAAAGAAATGGTTAAAAAAATTATAAATTTTTTAATGATAAATCAGTTATAAAATTAATATAAAAACTCAATAATTTTAATTGTTTTTTATTATTTTTCTTTTGATTTTATTAACTCTATGATGTATAAATGGTCGAAAAAACCAATACAATAAAACCCCTCATTAGTAGATATGTTAACACAAAAAGCTCTTGAAAAAAAAAGAAAAAAAATTTAAAAATGTTTTCAATTTCATTTTTTCAATTTGGATTTAAAGCTAGTAGTATATAAATTATGTGGATTTAGGGGGGACAACATTTTTCTAATAATTTCAATCTTTAAAATCGCCACTTTGTGATGCTTTAAGAAAATAAATTGAGCTATGTCCTTTGTTGCTTACTAAATCTGTTGTATCAAGTGAAGAAAATGTCGATGATTATGTTGATTATTATGAAACTGATAATTATATTCGTGTTGATTTAAAATGTAGTTATAACAAGTTTAGAACAAGAATAGATAAGTTTAAAGAATATTTTGATAAATATATCAGATTAAATAAGATTGTTGACATAAAAATAAGATATAGTGTCAATTTCAATACTTATAATAAAGGTTATCAAATGGTTTCACATTTAAATGATAAAGAATTTTACAGTAAATTTATAGAAGTATTTAAAACTGGAATGATTAAATATAATGTAAATGATCATGCGAATAATCAAGGAAAGATTCCATCTGCTTTTGTAACCGAAATCATTGTTTCAACCAAATAATATCATTTCAAAAGATTAATATTTTTGAAGTAATATATTTACAATTAACTCACCACATCTAAAGATGTGTAGAGTTTCTCGTCAAAGATGTCTTTAGAGTATGTTGTTTTTAAAGAATGTGTTATATTACTGTACTAATAATGTGATAATAATGTATTTAGTATTATATTAATATTATATTGTTATTTTTATTCTCATATAAATGAACCCTGAAAATACAAAACAGCATTTAAATACCAAATGTAAACACGAGTCTTCAGAAAAGACGAAATTTCCATCTACAATTAAATCATTTTTCAAAGATTTGTTAAGTAAAGATAAAAGTAAACACACGGCAAAGTCGGAAGACATAATCGGATCGAAGATCCATCAAAGATCCTCGGGCTTAGTAAGCTGTAAAGAAGGCGTACGCGGAGCTCAGACACAAATTAACAGTTCCGAGATAAGCAGTTCCGAGATAAACGATGATGATTATGATATTAATTACAATGATATCATTCCATTAGATATTAATAATTTAGCAAAAAAAACTCGATACCAAACACAGATCAAGACACCAAGTCTCCATCAGATATACAAAAACAGTTGTCTGACAATTTATCTAAGCATGTAATCGTATTTCAAAAAATAATAACCAAATATGATTTAAAAGATCCGTTAATGTTAAAACGTTGTAATAAAGAAATAAATAGATTTATAGTTAATAATCCAGATGTAAATCTAATTGATACCAAAGATCTTAATGCGTCTATATTTATAAATGGTTATGTGTTTTGTAAAATTAAAGGAAAACAAACGTTAATTAAGAAGCAAACCAGAATAACTAAAAGTGATCTTGATTACAAAGTAAAGAAATCAGAAGATAAATACAATGAAAATATTGAATATATTAAAAATAAACTTGAAGATTTGTAAAAAGATCATGTTCAATTAATTGATAATATTACTACAAAAATAATACCGATATTAGAGTATTATCTAAACACAAATAATATAGATGTGAATAAAATTATTAACATTTAAATATAATCTGAGACATTGTTGATGTCTAAAGCGAATTTTTACACCTCCAAGGAGGCCAAATGTTATTTTACTTCTTCAAAGAAGATTAATATTATTCTACACCATTTAAACTTTATTTTATTTTTAAGTAAAAAACCAGGTCTCATTTGAAGACTAATGAAAATTACACGAATGTATTTGTATTTTAATAACATGTTGTGGTTCTGGTATTTCAAGATCATATTCAGAATTTAAAGCTTTTTGAATATCTGTATAGTTGTATATCTTTGTAATTAAAGTAATAATCAATTTGTTGTAATTTAAGTTATTACATAAAGGTGTATTTATCCATGATCCATCTTTTATTTGATAATTACAAGTAGAATATTCAAAAGCTGATACACTTTTAAAATAAATTGTTAAATATTCAGTAAATCTTCTTATTCTTTGTTCTA
>NW_004191663.1:0-2049 GCF_000330505.1 Entamoeba invadens IP1
CTGAACTTATTTAAAAAATGTGATATTACAAACACAACCGAGCTATAATATAGCATCTCCACGAAAACGTAATTGATTTTGACTCGTGAGTATTATAGATATAAAAGAAAATATTTTGATCTAAAAATAAACATTTGTTTAGAAAAAAGAAAATCTCTGAATATTTTTACTATACATTACTATATTATAAAATTTGTTTTGTAAAAATTTAAACTATTTTTATAAATTAAGTTTTGATTAACTATTACAAGGTAAAAAATATAGTTTAAATCATTAAACTATATATATAGTTTATATAATAGTATAATTGTTTTTTGAATAAACACAAATTTGAAACACTGTTATAATACACTAAAAGTACGTAAAAATCCGGGCCATTTTTGTTCTTTGATAGTTCATTTTGAATCAAATTCGAATCATTTTTTATTTTTGAATAAAAAACACTAAAAAGGAAGAAAAAGAAATTATAATAACCCGACTTTTTATTTTTTCCGTGTTCTGGAAGTAAAAAACACAATAATTTGGGTAAAAGAAGAAAAAGGAAAATGGGTGCGGGTTTTTCTCCAGGTGCGGGTTTCTCGCGTTACTTTATTATATATAAAAAGTTTTTTATTTTAGATAAGCATATGTATTTATTTAAATAATTTAATTAAACACAAAAGTGATAATGTAAACATGATATTTCGAATTGTAATAATAAGTAATTTATTAAAAATAATTTTGTATTCACATACAAATTATGTATTATATGTAAATGAATGGTATATAGATTGTAACAGCATTAAAGTATTGATATTGGATACAACCAACATATAAAATAAAATATATTTGATGTTAATTTAATAGTATACACGATAAATATCACATTAACTATAGTTATTATAACCTTAATATATATAGTACTTAAAGTGTTAAAAAATTTTTAAAAAAATGATTATTAATTTATGATTATGTGTTGATTTTAATCAAGAATAAATATTTGAACAAAAAGTTGAATAACAAAATATGATTTAAATAAAAATTGACTTTATTGTTGTTTTTAAATAATGGTCTTTATATATTACATAGTCTTTCAATATGTATATGTATGTAATGATTTCATAGTGTCAAAATTGTAATCACAAATACAGTCATGAATAAATAAAGTTGTTCTATTTTTTTAAAAATAATTTGTTATTTTTTTAATGACACGTGTTAAACATATCAAAAATAATATTTGGTTGTGTGATTATATTAACACGTAAATGTGTATATATCAACACACAAAAACAACCAAAAATAGTGTTATTGTTCGTTTTCATCTTCTATTTTTATTTCATATTTTATGTACACGTCTTCGTGTACAATAAGTTGAAAAATAAAATAGTTGTAAACTGTATTATTTTCTTAAATTTTGTGTTACTTTTTAAATTTTAAGTTTAATGTTACATGTTTACACAATAAAAGTTACCGCTTTTAATTTTTTGGGCTGTTTTTCAAAACAAACGTGTAGCAATAAATAGAAAAACTTATCTGTTGTTATTAAATTATTGAAAATTAATAATTAATTAGTGTTTCGATTTTAATTAATCATTATTGTTGTTGTTTTAATAAAATACAAATGTTTACTGTTGTGTGTTGTGAAACTTAAAATAAAAAAGATAGTAAGAAAAATGTATATTATATATTGCTTGTAGGTAATTATAAAGAAAAAGATGTTGAATGAAAAATGAGTATATCAAAGTGGTTGCAAAATGAAATTGATAACAATTGATTGTTTTAAATTTTTCTTTGTTTTAACAACATGTAAAATTAATTACACAAAAGTTACAATTATTATTTGAGAATAACACTGTTATTAAAATATATTATACGATTGAAAATTATATTTAACAATTACATTTGTTTCTACATTATTGTACTTATGTTATTTGTTTGTTTAAACTTTTTACCATATTGATAACTTTGTTGTATGAATAATTGAAAACGCTGTTTTCAAAGGGTTAATAATAATAATATTTATTATGATTAATTACACCATATCATATTACAATAAACCAGCTTCACGCT
>NW_004191663.1:2149-6704 GCF_000330505.1 Entamoeba invadens IP1
GGAAGATTGACTCAATAATTTATTAGATATAATGACAAACTAATGATAATATTGAATATGATGTTAAAATTAATAATTTAACACCAATAAAAAAATTGGGTACAATAAACAAGAATAAATAAGCAAATTCTTTTATTAAATATGAAATACACAAATTATTCATTGTTCACCAATATATATGCACGAACCATTATTACAAACAAAATAATAAACATAATAATATTATCATTTCGTTAAAATTGAAATAATAGTAAACAACAACATAAGCGCATAAAAATATAACAATATATACATTATAAATTATGATAGTTAAATATTTTTCGTGTTAATTACAATTGTTGTCAAAAAAATCATATTAACGCTTAAATAAGCCTAAATTTAAATATAGTTTGCAAAAACAGCATAAGTTATTTATGAAAATTTTAAAATGAATTGACTTTTATAAAATATTTAAATGAATTTGTTTTTGAACAATAACAATATTTGAAAACAACAATTATTTCTTTGATTTACAAATACATTTTAATTATTATGATTAGTTTTTCTCTAAATGGAGCATCTTTATTCATTATTTCATCTTGTTCGTTTTGTGGTGTCTATCAAATTGATTGATTGTATATTGTTTTATTGGTAAATAAAAAACTATATCAATATATAAATTTTTGTGGTGTGAATATTTCTTTTATTCAATAATAGCCCATAATTTTATATTTTGATAGTCATGTTAGTCAAAAGATAAACGAGAAACAAAAACGTAATTGAAATGTTTGTAAAGTGGGTTTGGTTAAAAAATTTTTCAAAGCTTTTGCATAATAAAATAAATAATGTTTATCATAATAAACTGGTTTGAATATAAAATAATATGTAATTGATAGAATTCAGACAAACAATACTTCATAACTAATGAACAACTTAAAAAAACTATTAAAATAATCAAATAGAAAATTAATTGAAAATTTGACTTCAGATTTTAATATTTTGACTAACTGAATTTAATTAACGTTAATTTTTATTATTCGATATCATATAATATAGCATCATTATACTTTATCATATTATATGTTTTTATTTATTGTTAATTTATTAATATAATATAAATATTAACAAAATTTAATTAATAATTAATAAATTATAATTAATAAATTAATAGTTTAATTGTGTTTCAGGTTTATATTTTTTTTTATTTTACTATTAAATTGTAGATTATATTAATTTATTATATAATAATACTATTTTTATAACAACTATAATTTATTATTATTTATACTATTCAATTGTTTGATTAAAAAACAACGATTCAACTATATATAAATAGTAACAATATACTATTTGTTTTACTATATGACTTAACCCTGTTTTATTTTCGTTTCGTTTTGCAATTTCTTTCCTTCAAATTGCCTTCTAAATTTGGAGCAAAGAATCCCCTGACGTGGCAGTTTATAAATTTCGAGCAAACACCCGATTTTGTCCAATACTGTTTGTAGAGGGGCGAGTTTTACCCCAATCAGTGAAAAATTAATATTTGCTTCTTTCATTTACATCACAAATACCTTTTTGATAAATCTAATTTAGGCACTTAACACACCCAAACACAAATGAATACTTTTGGTATAATTCATGATTATTGTAGATATACTTATTGTTATACTTTGATGTAAATGCAAATGTATTTGAATATAAACAATTCGTAAAGTTAGTACATGTTAAACATCCTTTTTACAATAAATAATATATCCATTCAATTCAACTAAATTGGTTGTTTTGACACATTTCTTGTGTTTTAAAGATTCAAAGCCATAGCCAGTTTTACACAATGTACACTTAAATCGTTTATTATCTCCAAGTGCCATGAAATCACATTGGTAACATTTATAAATAGCAGAGGAACAATTCGCAGCTTCAGTTGAACTTTTCTTGTATTCGTCAATCTAGATTTTCACACAAGAAGTACCTTCGACATTTTCAATTTCATCTTCTAAACAATTGAGTACACTTTTTGTCAAAAACACAAAATTGATTTCATTCTCAAAACACTTGCCATCTACTAAATTGTATTGTCCAAGTTCACATAATGTGCACTGTCCACTCTGTGAATCACATTCTGTACAATGTTGATTTCAACAGTACACACATACCTCCGTCAAGCACATAAGGAATGTCACACTTGTTACATAATGATGTAGATGAACATTTTGTGCAATGCGAAATGCCACATTTTAATGAATACTCGCCAATCCCACAATTATCAAAAAAGTTGAGTCCATCTTGACATTTGGTGCAACTTATTCCATTATCACATTCAACACGACCAAATATGGAATTACATCCAACACAGCAATTCTTATTAATAAAATACCCCTTTTCACACGTCAACAACTGTCCTTGATCGCACAACCGAATTTACAAAAGAGTCTGTACACTTCATGGATTTATAATAATAATTAAAATACAGGTAATTACTAAACCCCTCAAGTCGATCTAATCACTCAAAACCACAAAAATATTTTATATTTAGAAACGTAATTTATGTATACTGTTTGTAAGCAAACACTCAAAATTTGTCAAACAAACTTGTTCGCCTATGTCACTTCTTTTGGTTTTACACGAGACCTTACCTATTATGATCATGTTTTGAAAAGTTATAAACATGAATATAAATATTTTGGTTTTTGTATTGTTATATAACACTTGTTATTTATTTTATTTTAAATCATACTTGTTATGAATAATGTTGTATTTTATCAATTTGAAACTTGATAAATTTATACAATTTGATAAATTTTTGACATACTAGTAAATGTCAATATTTTTTCTAGTTTTCTTGTTAACCAATTTGTAATATTTTTAAAAATCATATTAGTAATGGGATTTGTTATTATCAGTAAATTATACAATAGATTGTTTTCTATTTTTTAAGAAAAATGATTTTTGTTATATTTAAACAATTTAACAAATTATTTTTCTTTTAAAAAACAATTAATTCATTTTATACCTAACCAAAATAATTAAAAAATGACAACTGTTTGTTTATTTATTAAACAACAAATTGTTTTTATTTTTGTGTTTTTTTCGTTATTATTTCATTTGAAAACATTTCGAATAAATAATTGGCGTTTCGTTAAAAAGTGTTTTTTATTAATCAAAATCAGTGTTTTCTTTATTGGGTGTGTTTTCAATAAATTTGATTTTGCTCCAACAATTGATCAAATGTTTTTGACTTTTCCAAAACTCATAATGTGATAATTTAATATTAAACAAAAAAATTATGAACTACATAATATCATATTATTTATTTATCAATTTACATTTAAACACATTTTTATTTAAATAATAAAAAACATGTTGTTAAACACACAATTGAAAAATGTTCATAACAGAGACAATTTCAAACGTTATTCGGGAAGAATATGAATAAAACAAATATTTTAATTATGATGATTTTAACAAACTCAAATATTTTAAAGGGAGTATTAATTAAATAAAAATACATCTTTGTTTTGAAAATATAAAACAACAAAAAGACAGATAAATAATGCCCTCTATCTAAGATTATCAATCTATGTCAACTCATATATCAAACCCATCAAAAACATCAAAAGAATCATCCAGAAAGGTCAAGGTTGAAAAAAAACGAATAGATGAAACACGATATACTTTAAAAAAACGCGAAGTCAGAAACCTTGAAAGTTATCAACAAGCTTTACTTTTAGCATTAGTTAACAAATTTTGTGGATTTACTCTAGAACATCCTGGAAAGCGGTCTAAAGTGACTGCTTCAATGCCACGACTTTATTCACTTCAATTCCCCACTGAAACAATTGAAATCAAACAATTAGCACAGAAATATTGTGAAGAAGTGTCAAATAAAGAAGAGAAAAATGGAATTAGTAAATCGACTTCATTACGACGATTTGAGAAAAACAAAAGGGTGTATGTTGAAAATTTGTTATTTGACATATGTCTTGAACTCGGTTTTTGGTTTGATTCAAAACCATCACGAAAATCCCAAAAGTCTTTACAAATTGAGCGTATTTGCTCTATATATTATAAGGGAATCTTACTCTTTAGTCAAGAAAAAGTGTTAAAAATTGGCAAAGAAATCAACACATATATAATGTCGAAATTGGTTAACGAGAAAAAGTCCAATTTTAAAATATGTGATAATGAATTGATTAAATTTTTGGATGATTCTGCTAAAAAATATTCAACAAGATACACTTCGGCGATTATTCACATGTGTTGATTATTCATATTATTCAATTTATGTTTATATTTCCATTTAAAATATCTATTTTGATTAAATGATAATTAAGTAAACTTTTTAATTGTTATTTTGGAATGTGCTAATTATATTGTATATATATTACATTATAAACATAAGCGGATTGTATGAAGGAAATATGAAAATGGACAATATACATACAGATGTGGAACTACAAATTCGACTGAAACTATAGTTTCGACTATATAAAAATTAAATTAAAACTATTGTTAAAACTAATTAAAAACCACAAAAATGTGGATTGTTTTTATCAAAAAGAAAACCTTTGGGAGT
>NW_004191663.1:6804-13928 GCF_000330505.1 Entamoeba invadens IP1
ATGATATATAAAATATAAATTATTTATAATGTTTTTATTATATTAATACGAGTGTTATTGCACTATCATTTTGTTTTTAACACGATTTTATACCTATTTGTTCAAGTTATCTATTGTTTTAAAGCATCTAGTCTATTTTGTATGCTATGCTATTATGTATGTATGTTGGATCACTATAAAAATTTATGGAATAATAAATTAATTATAATTAATAATATTAATTACAAAAATTTTTAATATAATTATAAAAAAACTTAATGTTTTAATGGTTTCAAAGACAGATTTTATAATTTGATAATAGTTACTATCTATAGACCGGATTGAATCTGATTGGTCTGTTTTTTTTCACTCACAATTTATCCTTAAAATGTTATGACGTGGCAGCTCTAGAGCGTTTTTTTGTTATTCAACAAACAAAAATTACATAAAACTTAAAACCAAAATCGGGAAACATGTCCTAATCGGAACTGCGCTAATTATATTTTTTTCAAATTTTGTTCTATTTCGGGCTGTAAAAATTGACTCCCAAAGGTTTACTTTTTGATTTTAATTAAATTATTATTATATTAACAGGTAAATATTATAAGAAGGATTTTTATCCGTTTATTATTAACCAAATAATAAAATTTGCCCATTGAAAAACTCGAAAAAAATTGATCATAAACAAATGAGTAATGTAATTTCAAGATCGTATTTGAAAGATAACAATAAACAGACGTACAGTCTTATTTCATATATAATTACAGATACTCAACAAATATCACATGCATTTACATATTTATGTGATATAATGATACAAGCAGATTAATAAATTTTGCAATAACTTCACATTTTATTAGATTTTCTTTCAAATTAAACCACATCAAAACATCCAACGACAAATAATCTCGATATAAAATGGTGCGAATTGAAAGTATCATATTTTCACAATCGTAAATCAACAGAAAAAAATTATCGTTTAAAAATGTGTGGTTGATTAAACTATTCTAAAAATAATTAAAAATTAAAAAACCTGAAAACGAAACACTAAAAAAGAATAATAATGTTATTAACGAGTTCGCCGAAAAAAAATACGAACACATAAATTGTATGAGTGAATTATAAACGCATAGTTAGTAAAGCTTGTTTTGTTCTGTGTCATTTAGGAAATTCAAAAACAGAAATAAATGCGTGATAGAAATAGTCTCTATGTTGAAGAACTTGCTGCTCTCGACACTCATTGATAAAAAATTCTAGAGGCAAATGGATCCAAATGTTGTCAAAACACATTTAAAATATTTGTATTTATAAAGTGAGCAACTTAACATGGGAAACCCTCTAAATCTTTTTCAAAAATTGATATTTGGCAAATCTTAGTCAAATTAGTTCTCAATTGTAATTTGTTTTCTTTCAGTTGTTGGCGAACAAAAAAACCGCCTTATAGTTTTAACAGGTTTCCCCTTTTATTTTTTTAAAACAAACTATAATTTGCCTTTCATTACTTCTCCCTTTTAAAATAATTACAAGGTAAAAATCTAACCTGTTAAAACAATATTGCAGAACTTCTATTATACAATTTCGATTTATAAATAAATAAAAAACATTCAACAAAACAATAATTTTTAACATAAAAACACAAAATCTCAATAAAACAACATGTTACAACAAAGACCACAAATATTTATTGATTCATTGAATCAGATTGTGGAAAGTGGACAATACATCAAACCTTATAAATTACTGAAAACCAAAAACCAGAGATACCCATCAATAGACAAAGGAACCATAGAAGAAAACATTAAATTTGAAGAAAAACACAAAGATCATTCAAAAAAATCAATTGAAGAGGCGAAAACTGTCTTCAAAAACATCGACATGACAGCATTTGGCTTGCAAACGAAAATCGAACAAATCAAATTCATCCACCAACGTTACAAATTGAATTTAGAATCAATTGGTATATTGTTTGGATTGTCCAAATCATCAATTTCAACTCATTTAAAACAAAAGGAACAACAACTAAATCACAAAACAAAATTCACCGAAACAATGGATACAGCAATATCTGCGTTATTGAATTACTGTGAGTTAAACAAAATGAGTGTTACTCCGTGGATGGTTGATGTTTTATGTCAGAGTTTTGATGATACATTCGACGTGACTTCAAAGGGTATTACAGTCGATACTCTATCGGATTGGAATGATGGGAAAATGGTTTTTCCCAAGGATGGGAAAATAAAAAGAAAATTTTATTTTTAATTTCTATATTTTTTGGCATTATTTATTTCTTTTGACAAAAACATAATTTAAAAACGTATAATGAATATTTTAACAGAACAATAATAAGAGACACGTGTAAACATATGAATTTATTTGTCATTATTCATATTTTAATTTGTATGTTAAAAACACATAAACAACATAATGGATTTATTATTGTAGTATCTATTACAATACTTAATATCTTAAATCAAAAAAAGATTCTCGATATTAAGCAGATAAAAAACAGATACAGTCTGTCTTTAAACGTTATCTGGTACCTTTTTAAACATAAAGATTGGCATATTTTGGAAAGCCGTCTTTAAAATCCATCTCAATCGTTTTGTTTTTTTTCACTTTTTACTTAATGCTTAATGTTTTGACAAAATTAAAGCTATTTTATGTCCACCAGATGAAGTTAAAAGACTGACTATATTAGAAATTGCGAATAGATATAATTGTGGTTTAAATGCTTATTTTGTAATATGTAATAATTGTGATTATTTTAATAAAAACTTGTGTTCAACTTATTAGTGAACACTAAGTTGTACACCAAGTTTTATATTATTATTATAATAAATCTGTTCTTTGCAATTATTATATTTTATTGTTATAATTTTGGTTTTACGATTTTGACAAATCAAATGCATTTATCACCAAAAAATTACTTGTTTATATAGATTGCCAAATTCTTGATTTCAATACTATTAAGTTAGATTTTTTTATTCACAAAACCAAAAAAGTAAAAAAGAAAATAAGATTGTATTACGCTATTAAGTACTAATTATACAGGTTTTATATTTATAAAATCGGATTGGAACAAGTTTTGATTGGATATAAAACCAAATCCGATAGAATACCAATCCGATAGAAGTCCAATCCGATAGAGTATCGACTGTATTAAGCACGTGAAAACGTGTCATGGTTATGGTACTGCAATTGTAAAGACTGAGGATTTGGACGGAGTCTAAACTAATTATTTCAATATTATTCCAAATTAAATTATTTTCAGTTAATTTTAATGGTACACATTCTTCTTTAGTGTTTAACATCGACGAAGTGGGATTTAACGAATAGGCGGATCAGCAAAAGGTAAAAGTTTTCACAAAAGATCGAAGAGATGTCAAAGTCGGTATTCAACGCAATGCAAAAAGAAGCACAATTGTTGCTCTCATTTCAGCCGATGGGTATTTTATCACACCAGCAATCGTTGTTCCCAATGTTTATTTCGAAGAATCACCAGTTGCAGAATACCCGGAGGCATCGTTTTATTTTACAAAAACAGGATTTGTTAATGAAATGATATTCAAAACGTGGATGTATGAAAAGGTGTTGAATTATGTTATAAAAAGAAGAGAAGAACTAAAGCTTGATCCAAGAGAAATTGCAGTCATCATAATGGATAACTTCTCTGGGCATTTAGACCAGACGTTGAAATCATTTTTTAACTCAAACAACATCTTCTTTCACTTTCTTGAACCACATGCGAGTCACGTCGTGCAACCTTTGGACTTATGTTTCTTTGGTTTGCTGAAAAAGTTTGCCACAACATCATCAGATGTATTTCCAAACACCAAGTGTGTTGTCAAAACGTTTAACCAAGGTCAAAGTCGTGCTTAAAGTGCTTTTTCTACTTCAAGTTTGAGCACTGCTGATGTTGTTGTATCTGATACCACTGTTGAGACCGAGTTGGCTGGTTGGATAAAAGAAGTAAGCAACGCCAATTTTTTGAGAACTGAAACAGCTCAACGAGGTCAGCTCATTTCAACTCATGTAAGAAATGAATTGGATGTGATTTACAAAAAAGCAATCAAATCAAACATTGTTTCGTTTTTCACAAGAGGTGGTTTTGTTTCAGTGGTAAGTGGAGATAAAATGCGAGTGTTTGTCAACATACAATCAGCTTCCGTTTTCATGAAGACTATTTCAGTAAATCCATCACCAGAACAAATGAGACTTATGACTGCCCCAGCTGGTACAAAATCGTTAACAGCAGCCCAAAAACCAACTATTAAGTCGGTTAATCAAATCGAGCATCAATTGAGATTTTACACTTAATAACAAACTGAATAACCCATTTTATTTTTCTTATTTAGTTCCAGTTCACACAAAATTATCGTGATAAATTTCCTGTTATTTGAAGTAATTTGGGTGTGTTTAAAAATAAAGTCTAAAGCTTGAAATTTAGATTTACTATTTTTGACAAAAATCATCAAGAACCCATTTAACCGGCCAATAGTATTTTTTTCTTTGGCAAAATGCACGAGACGCAAAAAATTGCGTTTTTTCTATAAATATAAAAATGAGAAAAAAATTCTAAAAATAAATTACATATAAATTTGCTATTGTATGAAGAGGCATCTTTCAGCAGTTTTCACATCACAGCAAGAGATCAGACACCAGGTTTTTACAACTATTCTAATGCGATTTTAGCTTTAGGTCTGAAACATAATCGACCATTTTTTTCCCAGACACTAGCAATGAGTAGAAAACTCTTTATCATAACTGTGACAACATCGGAGTAGCAAGACAAACTTATTACAATTATATTTTTCGTTGATTTGTGCGGCAGAATGGGTTTACAAAAAAATTGTTAGTTATTTTATTTAAAAAAATCTAAAAATAATTTTACACATTTAATCTAAACAAAAACAATAACCAAAATTTCAATTTTATTTTTTTAAACGCGTTTTTTTTGCGTCTCGTTTATTTTAATCGGTTAACAGTGATTTTCAAAGAAAAAATCTGTCATATAATAAAAATGAACAAAAAATTGGTCGAAACCATAGTCCCAGTCGAAACCGTAGTTCCACATCTGTATATGAATAAAAAGGAATTAAATGAAGGTCGAATACTATTTATATACTAAAAAAGTTGAGTTTTTTCATTAAAATTAATGATAATAGTTCATATTATCAATTGTGAACAAATGTTCGTGATACAGACTGTTTAGTGATACTAAAAATGAAATAAATATTATTAAGTGGTTTAAAACAGAATGTCCAAAAAAACAAAATAAGTACCAAGTTAAGTGTTTAGACCTATACTCCCGTTTTTATAGATTATTTAAATTGTAATATAAATACAAAATGAAAATTTGGGGGAATCATTTTTTGGAAACTCTGCTTTAAAACAAAGTTTCATTGTTTTGATATTTCAAATAAATAATTGGAATTCAAATTTATATAATTAAAAATAAAGTCTGTTTTCTCTTTGACGATATTGGGTTTTTACTGTTATTTATAATAACAGTATTATAATTTATAATTAAAATAAAGTGGTTTTTCTAAAAAATGGTTTGTATTTTATTTTTTTCGTTTATTTTTTATAAATATGTGTTAAAAATAACAAAAAACAAAATGAAAAATTTATAAAGCCAAAACGAATGATATATTGGTGTTGAAATGTGAATATGATGAAATAAACTGTGTCAACCAGGTTATTCAAAAAAAATAAAATGTCATATTATATAAAGCATACATGTCAAATTATCATTTGGGTCGAATTGAAAACGACAACAAGTAATTTGGAAAAAAGTCAATGCCAAGATTTGTTTAACATTAGTTTTAATTAATTACAATTTTATTAATAGTTAATGGTTTTTAACTCGCCAACAATCCAATACTGCTCTTTTTAACAGTATTTTTTAAAAATTTTATCCCAAAACTATACCAAAAATTTAGGGAAAAATGAGGTTAATATCCCGAAAAAAACAAACTAATATATCAAAACAATTGTTAAAATAAACACCAATAAAAAATGAGTCATATATATTTTTTTTAAAATACCAATAATACTTTTTTTTCCGAAAAACAAACAACAACATAATAAAAATCAAACAGTATACAAAACAAACAAACATTATTTGTGATCAAAAAAGTATTTATGTTTATAGAATAATTATAAAACAAACAATAATAATAATTATATGTAAATAAACAAAGAAAATAAAAATTTGAAAAAGAGATAAACATAAAAAATAAATAATATCTATAATAATTAGTCACTGTTAGACTGTGGAAAGGTGATTGAAAAAAAAATTTATTATATTATATTTTCAATATTTTAGAATTAACAAAAAATAATTTTCAATTATTATTTTTTATCTTTTTCATTGTGTTTTCTCCATTCTCCAAGTTCTTTTAATAATTCTATGTTTGTGATTTTTGAATAATTGTCACATAAACATTGAAAATGAAAAGAACAGATGTGGTTGTCACATTTACAGCATCTTCTTTTAAAGTTGCTTGTCGTTACTTTATTTTCTTTCAAATCCAAACAAATTCTACATTCCGACTTTCCTTTGTTTGTTTCTTTCTCTTTTATAATCTCAGCGATTTCTTTTTGTTCTGTAATATTTTTACTTTCTTCATCTATTTCAAAATACGCAACAATGGCTTTTCTTGTTGTTTGTTTTTTGGTTTTCCCCAATCTACTTTTTGCATTTGGCGTATCAAGTTGTTTAGAAAGGTAAATTACATATTTCCATTTTGGAAATTTTCTTTTTGTTTTCTCTTGTTCTTGAATTCCACCTTCTTTACAATTGTTTAGTATAAACAGAATATATTTATTGTGTAAAGCCATATCAATAATGTGGTTAAAAAGCCAAAGGCCATCTTCTCAAAAAACGTTTACAGCAACGACTTTTCATACTTTGATCTGACTGATCAACTCCACATGTGTATTTATTGTATCTGAGAACTGATTGAAATTTTCCCTTTTCGGTATCATCGTTAGTGTAAACAAAAGATTCATCATGTGCTATCAATGAAGTCAGCAAAATAACATTTCTATTCTTTTCAACGAAAGAAACCAATCGTATTTTTTTCTGATAACCATTGATTTCAATTGTCTTTTCAAGGACTTTCTTTGAAACTTTAGTACTT
>NW_004191663.1:14028-15095 GCF_000330505.1 Entamoeba invadens IP1
TGGAAGTGAGTCTCCAGAGTCTTCTTCCATAATTTTCTTTATATAAACCTTGCTATATCTCTGAGATGGGCACTATCATCGAACCTCAAATGTTTTTGATCAATTTATATTTTTCAAAGAAATTGGTGCCCGATAAAGTACACTTGATTTTTGGTTATTCCAAAGGGCATCAAGTGAAATTTTGTTATCGTTGAATTGGCCTTGAACTATAGTTGTTGCGATAAAAGCATCAAACTTATACACGGTGATGTCTTTCCAACTAAAAAATGTTGGATCTAAATTGTATTTAATAGAAAAAATTCGTTCATTTGGCTGCCATATTCATTTGTGAAATTGACACAGAGTTGTTTGATGTTGTCATTTATAAACAAATCAAAGAAATACAACTCATTTAATCCTTCCTCGTATCAAAAGTAAGCTTCTCGACTGATTAAAAGATCAGAATATGTTTAAAGTCTAAAACTCGTTTTTTCCCATCCTGAGATAATTTGTTGTGGTAATAAAATCGGAAAACGTAAATGATGACTCATGAATGAAAAATTGTTTGAATTTTTGAAAACAATTTTTATTTTGATCACATTGTTTATCGTATTTGAAAAATAAAATTAGTTCAAAAGCATACAACATAATGTATATTTATTTAGTATAATTATTAACAATTATGTAAAATGTATATCTCTGTATTTTTTATTTTTCGAAAGTGTTATTAAAAATATGTAATATCTCTGATTAATTTTATAAATATAATAAAAACCATCTGACTATCACAATGTAGTAATAATATACAATCTTTAAGTTATTTTATTGTTTTTTGTTGAAAACATATATCACAGATAATATGGATTATTTTTTTGTTTGTTTTTCAAAAATATATTTATTATATTTTTTATTTACTAAGGAGTCTAATTTGCCAAATTACTATTCTATCAAAAAAATAATATTTTTTCATCAAAAAATTGTTTTTTCAGATCACGATTTGAACTCATTATTCCATTTTCATTTTACTATAATTGAACTACACTGTATAATATATATTTTTTCAAACAAACAAAAACACTGCTCTTTTA
>NW_004191663.1:15195-16635 GCF_000330505.1 Entamoeba invadens IP1
TCGAAATAATTATTTTTTTGTTTTATTTTTAAATTTTTTTACTTTTTAACTCGCCGACTTACCTAATCCGCAACAAACCAATACTGTTAAAAAGAGCAGTGTTTTTGTTTTTTTTGAAAAAAATATATATATTACAGTGTAGTTCAATTATAGTAAAATGATAATGAAATAATGAGTTCAAATCATGAACTAAAAAACAAATAAAATGTGAAAAAAATGAAAAAAAATATAAAATTTTATGACAAAAACGTAAAAATGGCAAAATAAAAATAATGGTAAAATGAATAACATTTATTCTAAAACAGATAAATATATTTTTTATACATAAAACAATAAAAAACAATTGGTTTTGAGTTGAAATGAAATACAAATTTCAAAAGTAACATGAACACATCAGTGATAATTAAAAAAACACACAAAATATATGTACATAATAGTCTTCATAAAAAATAAAAAATTTTCAAAGAACCCATTATATTAACTGTGTGTTTTTTTCAGACAGACGACGTAGCAAGATTTTTGACTATTTTTTTCTGTCTATAATATATTTTTATCATCTTTTCGTATTTACCATATTGTGACTAATCTCTTGAAAAGTTTTTATCAAAAAAATTCAAAATCGAACAAGCGATCATTAAAACAGTTTTTAGTGTCAAATATATATTGTTTTTATAACAATTACCCTCCATCACATATAATCCACTTGTTTTTTTATATTGTTGTCTGACTTCTTGTCAAATATATGGACTGTTTAACCAATTGTTTGTTAATGACTTTTGATATTTTGATGTATATAATTACATATTTTTAATAATCTATTGAAAAGAGTGTTTAAAATGAATAAGGTAAACCATAACAATGTTTTTGATTTTTCAAACAACAAAAAAACCAAACTTTTTTGTCCATCGATGATATTTTATTGATTTATTTGGTGAGTAGTATATAAATTATGTAGATTTAGGGGGGACAGAATTTTTCCTATATTTTTTAATAATTTAAAATCGCGAGGACGCGTTTTCAAATCGTTTTCTAAATTTTCCCAAAATTTAGAAAAACTTTTATTTTAAAAATAAAATTGAAAACGTAACTATTTATTTTTCTAAAAAGTTTTAATATAAATTTTTATTTTTCCCCTTTAAAATGACTTCACTGGAAGAATTTGAAATTTTAAAAATTAATCCAAAATATTCAATAAATAGATTAGGACAAATTAAAAATAATAAGAAAAATAAAATAATAAAAATTATGTTAAGACCAAGTTTAAAATATGATGCTTATGTTAATTTATCTGAAAACAAACATGTTAAAAAACATTCTTTAAGAAGATTAGTTGCACAACAATTTTTACCAGAATTTTCGAATATATGTACAGTTAAATTATTAAATTATGAAAATCCATTAGATTGTTCTATCAATAATTTAAAAATTATATAAATATTT
>NW_004191662.1:0-1436 GCF_000330505.1 Entamoeba invadens IP1
ACGCTTCCAATTCTTTAACAAGTGGTGTTGTGGGATTTTCTGGAACTCCTACGAACAATTTCTTATTCTTAATCTCTTCAATAAGATCATCATTCAACATTTGTTCATATTCTGATGCTTCATCGTGTTCATTTAATTCTTCTTGATCAATAATTCTCTCGGCTCTCAGCATTTCATCTAACAGAATTTCGTCAAATTCAGCTTCATCTTCATCGTTGTCAAATCCACCATTTATTGTTTTTAGTATTTGTTGTGTTGATTGACACTCCGAATCAAACACTGGTGTTTCATATTGATTGACGTTGTTTTCACTCAAGTGTTTATCATCATATATTTTAAACAAAGATAGATTTCTTTGTTTAACAAAAGGACCTTTAGCAAATGAAATACACATATCATTTTTAGTGTACATAATTGATGGGTCGCTTGGATGTGATATTTTTGATATTTTGGAGTTTGTGTCGGCTGTTATAAAAGCTTTGTAATTTTCCATTTCTTGTTGACTGGGGTTTCGGTGTTGTTGGTGATGTTCTTTAAAGTAAGAACTGTGGTCTTTTTCGCCACTTTTAAGTATCCAACAATGATGTTGTAAACAGAATGAAAAGTCGACTCCTTTGTAAAATACTCGGATATATGAATTTGAAAATGCTACTTCATTTTCAACAAAGATTAAGTGTTTACTGTCAAATGTCATATTTGAATGTTTAAGTTTGTTTGTAATTTTCATTAAATATGTTTATATTTGAAAAATAACCTCACAAAAAATCAATGATGTATGTTAATCGTTAACAACGTTTGAACCACAATGAAATTGACAGAATAACTTCTTGAGTTTTAAACTATGTGTTAATATAACACAATTATTAACATCTGAAATTGTTGTTTAAAAACTATAATTGTTCAAATTATTATATGGCTTAAAATAAACAATCATTTTATTAAATTAATGTTAAATAATTAACAACAATTGTTATTTTAAAAGTTTAACAATAATAATTCACAAATAAATAAAAAATACTATTATAAACAAAATAGGAATTTTAAATCTATTGTCCTGTTTATTTGATGGTTTATTCTATTAAAATAATAAATTTTATTTTCATTTTATTGAAAACAAAGAAACATTTTTACTATTATTTGGTTGTCCATTTCAATTTAAAATATTTTCAATGTTTTTTAAATTTGTGTTTAAATAGCTTTTTTAATTTATTTATAATTTTTAATTTATTAATATAATTTGTTTTCATGTTTGTTTTTATATTCATTATAACTTCAAATTTCAAAATCAATGGTTAGTTTTTAATCGAAAATATTTAGTTGTTATGAACTATCAATGATTAAAAGTTGTAGTCATTCTCTTAACATTGTCCTTTCTCCAAATGTTATCCTTTGGTTTTTAAATGTTAAAAACTGAATATATCATAAGAATTATCGTA
>NW_004191661.1:0-1905 GCF_000330505.1 Entamoeba invadens IP1
CAGAATGGGTTTACAAAAGAATTGTTAGTTATTTTATTTAAAAAAAATCTAAAAATAATTTTACACATTTTATCTAAACAAAAACAATAACCAAAATTTCAATTTTATTTTTTTAAACGCGTTTTTTTGCGTCTCGTTTATTTTAATCGGTTAAACAATAAATGTTGAAACAACTTGGTTACACAATAAAAAAACAAAGAAGTTTGTTTGTTTGAATTTTAAATGTTACAATAATGACATTAAATGTATTATTTTAAAAAAAACATAATAAAAAAATTTCAAACAATGAATAATTAATGATCAAATTTAATAATTATTTAGATAAATCATTTTTATTTCATTGCTAAAATTAAAAATAATTTAAATAGACATTCATTTTTTAGTTTTAAATTTGATTGTAAATATCAATGAAATGTGAACGTTTTTATTATGTTAAATTAGTAATTCTGAGTAAATTTTTTTAAACCCATAACAACTAAATAAACAACTATTTTTTATTTGATAAATTTCAATTATTTTCAATTATATAACTTCGTGTTAATTTGATTTGTATTATTATTATAATATAATTTACAGAATCAGTCTGTAACATTTATTGGGTGAACATATTATGTTTTTGATTTCGTGTAAACGACAGATGTTTGTTTAACATAGAAATTAATCAACTTGTGATTTTAAAAAATTGTTTTTAATATATTCGATATCTTATGTTCCAAATAATTAGCTCACACTTTAAATTAAAAAAAGTGAAAACAACAACCGTTTAAATAAATACATAGTAATAATAATTCAATGAAGGATAACTGCTTAATATCAACAATTTGACAAAAATAAGCTTACACTTGTTTAAAATAAGTTGAAATAATCTTTTTTGTTTGTAAACACAAAACAGTTACTTATGTGTAAGTTAACATGATATTTAAATAAGATATTTATTTGGGAATATAATAAGTAATTTAAATTCTATTATGAATTAAAATTCATTAATTTGTATTTATTTATAAACATTATTGACTATGTGAAGTCATTGAAATATATTTCTTTAAATAATCAATTGACAATCATTTTATATTTGTTTCTTTTTAAATATACAAAATACAGTTTCCTTCACTCGGTTTTCAATAGCCACCATTTAAAATAATACATTCCTCAAAAAAATAAAAAATTCGTCAAAAAAATAAATGGTTTTGTCACGTGTTTAATTTGGACTTGACGAAAAATAATTCACTCACCATTTAAAATAATTAGGTCAGTCAAAAATATAAAACAAATTTCATAAAATAAACCAAATATAAATTATTTATTTTTCTTTCATGAAAAATAAACAGCCGTCACAAATTTAACTGGTTCCATCATTTAGAATAATATAGATTATTTTGTAATTATTTAATTTTCATCAATTAAAAAACCACAAAAATATTCTCAATTAAAAAATAAAAATAAACAACTAATAATATAAATGAGTAGAGCATCTGCTGATTATATTGATGTAAGAGATCCAGACGCAAGGGCCAATTATATCAACAACGCCCCAAACCCACTTCAAGGTGCACCACTAGAAACTCAGCCTTCAGAACCTTTCATACCACCTTCTGAATTAAAAAGACCAAGAGGACGACCAAAAAAATTTGGACCACAAAGTGAAACAACAGATAAACATAGATACAACAAAATAGGTATTAATTTGAAACAAAGATTGGTGAAAGAATTTAGAGAACATCCAGATAAAGATCCAGAGGATTTTTCCCTTGAAATTGGAATTTCACTTAAATACTGTGAATCTTTACTTGTTAAACTAAGAAAGGGTGAAAATATTTATCCCAAAAATCACTACAATCGCAAAAGCAGGATAACTCCATTTATACCTCTTGTGTACAAGTATCTTAAAGAATCGGTGAATCTTCG
>NW_004191660.1:0-1088 GCF_000330505.1 Entamoeba invadens IP1
CAAAAAGAACTAAAAATGGGGGTTGAAGAATTTAATCGATTGATTTTTATCTTTTTAATCAGTTGTATCGCCCAGTTCACACTACTGTTTCCTATCACAGGTCAGAATGGTCACTGTTTGAATCAACATATGTCTGAACTATCATAAGTCCTTCCAATAGAAAATATTCGTTTGTTAAACTTTCTTTCGTTATTGAGATATTAACTTGTAGAACTTGCTCGCAAAAACTCTTAAATTAAACGTTGCCTGCTTTGAATCGTCTAGCTGCTATGGCTGATTTGTCCAGTATTCCTGGGATTCTTTAGCGTGAGGTCTGAGTCAATTAGTTGGTAAGTGCTGGCTGTTCACACTCTGAAAGCTGCTTTGTAGGTTTCCAAACAAATTGAAAGAGAAAATGAACTGTAAATAAGTGATTTTTTTATTTGATCTTTTTGAATTTTTTGAAATAAAAAAATAATAATTTTATTACATAAAAGTTACACAATTGTAACTTTTGTTGAATCCACATGGTTTTCTCATTCTCACATACTATTCTCACATACTGTAAATTAAATTTTGTATTTGAAAAATCTTTTTTCTTTCTTAGTGATGAATTTAAATAAAATATCATATATTGACATGAATAGTGTGACAAATTAAAACAATCAATTGTATATTTTAAATAATAAAATCGACTTTAAATCAAAAAAATACATATAGTTAGTCTGAAACGTTGAACGGGCATTTTTAGACTATCAAAACTGGAATATTTAAGGAAACAATTCGAAACACTCACAATACATTGTTTGATAATTATTACCAGGATTTGATCGTTTTTTCCAAATTCCCTAATTTTTAAACTTATTTTTTATAAAATTTTGTCAAATGGATAACGTTTTACAAGCGGACAACTTTTATAGATAGACTTTATTAAAAATATTTTTATCATTTCATTAAAAAATGAGTGTATTGTTGAAAATGATCATTTTGAATAATTCAACGATTTAAAAACATTATTTGTTGTAAATGAGAAATTTAATTAAAAATGTTGCTAATTATAATGAATTATAATTAAATGGGAAAATACAGTTTTACTCAACAAAAGAAAA
>NW_004191659.1:0-3685 GCF_000330505.1 Entamoeba invadens IP1
TACCGATTTGACATAATAGTGTGACAATCGACGATATCACTTTCATTGTTTTTAAATGTTTTTGTGTTTTTACTTTAATTAATAATTTCAAGATGAGTATTGATTTTTAAAAATATTATTAAAAATAATTGTTTAAAATCAAAACAGCAAAATAATTCGATTGGTAAAGCAAAAAATTTGTTGTTTTAAAATGTCTTTAAAAAAAGAAACGTATTAATTTTGAAAAAAATACCAATACCATTTAATTATTTATGTACAAATACGGGAATTTATTTGAATATTAGCCAGCCTTTTCCAAAAAACCTGATAAGTTCTTTGTTTTGACCTTAACTCGATACTACACAACACAAACTCAACGTTGTGGGTCAAATCGCACAACGATAAACATATTAGTATATTGTGATGTTGTTGTTTATGTCATTTTGTAACTAAATATCAGTTTCGTTAAACATTAATTTCAATTAAAAACAAACATGTGGTTTAGTTGTTTGAACAAAAATAAATGAAATAACAAATTTAAAAGAAAAAATAAATAAAAGCATACATTAAATAATTTTGAATTTTGATATTCTTGTTATTGTTTTGACAACACCATTAGTATATCAATATAACGCGACCGTTTCAAGCTTGTAATTTATTTTATTTGGTATAAATAAAAACTAGACCTCATATTTTTAGAATTTATTACATCAGCTTTTTATAATAAAATGCACTTTTGGTATCATTCACGTGTATTTCAAAAACAAAAATCCCGTTATTTCAAATTTTATATTTGAAATTTTTAATGCTTAAAAAATCTTCAAGTAAAAAAAATTTTGAAGACTGTTTTCATTTTTTTACTTGGAGAATAATAACCAAAATTTTAAACAAAAAAACTATTCCTAAAAATAATAAACAAAATAAATGCAAAAAATCCGGACACCCCAGTACAGCCTTTTGAAAAACAATTTACATTGCCGATATTTTGTTTAAACTTTAAATCCATTTTGAATTGTTTTTAGTTTCTCAATATTCTTAACAAATTTTAAATAGTTTATAAATAAATGATATTTTAATTTTCTACCGACATCATAAGGTTTAAAAGAAATTGTAAATGATGTTTGATTATTACTGGTATGCAGTGAAAGGAAATTCCAATATATTTATATGTAATAATATATTAATTTTTTTTAAAAAAATAATATATTTTACTTTTGTTTATGTTATACATTTTTTCAATTCAATTTTTGTATTAAAAAATCGTTTTTCATATATAAATAAAGTTTCAGATAAAAATATATAATTGTATTTTTATTTATAATTTAAATTTTAAATACAAATGATATTTTTAGTATCATTTAACAAATATCCATTAACTATATAAATTATTTATATAATTTTTATTTTGATGTTTGCTATTTTTAGAACAATTTTGATAAAATAAAAAACTTAAAGAGCGAGGAAATAGTCACACTGCAATTTTCTTTGTTTTTTACTTAAAATAATTTCTTATTATTATTTAAAAATAAATTCAATAAAATTGGTGTTTTTTGTTTGCTTTTGAAATGGTGTTGATTGAAATTTTACTGTTTTTGATGTTGATTGTAATTATTTATATCAAAAATCATTATATAAAAAGTGTATTTAAAAATAATTATAATAGTTTATTTATTATAATTTGATGTAATAGTTATATTCTGTTTTAATTTAAATTATAAAAAAATCTTTTTAATTGTTAATCACAAATTAAAAACACAGTTATTTCCTTTAAAAACAAACAACTTTTTAAAGTAAACTTTAGTTCAAAAGTTTGTGCTGTCATATTATTATGACCCTTAAAAAGTCCTATTTTTGTTTTTTTTCTTTTTAAAACAAATAAAAAAATAAAAAGTACCAACTTAATTTTAAAAAATATTAATATCGTTCTATTGTTTTTGTACAAATACGAGAAAACATTGAAATATTAGCCAGCCTTTTCCAAAAAAGATCAGTTATTTGTTTTGACCACAACTCGATACTTCGCAACACAAACTATCAGTTGTTTGATTTAAAAGCTTTGATTTTTTTTGTTTTGTAAAGAAGAATAGACCAAGTAAAAAAATTTCAGAAAGTTTTAAAAATGAGCTTTATAACAAAGACCATAAATGCCTATTGATTACAATATTTGAATATAGAACTAAAAGAACCACGCTCTCAAAAATAATTGGTCCTAGTAATCATAATAAAGTCCAAACACATGAATTATAATTTAGTTTGATTATTGTGTTTGTGTTCTTTTTTACAATATTTTTGAAAAAAAATGAAATTGTTCTATCGTTTGTTTAATGCTTTCAATCAGACGAAACATTGTTAATGTAGTATCTTTAGACTATTTTATTACAAAAACTTTTTGAATTAATTATTTTCTTTCTTTGAATTGAAAATATTCAAATTAAAGCATACCAGAATCTCTGATATGTTCAAACATATAATTATGTTAACTTGATGCCATATTTTCATTTTCTTGTGTTTCAAAAATCTTATAAATTATTCATAATAAAAATTATGTCTTGCTTGTGTTGAAAAGTGTTATTTATTTAATTTTATTTACTCATCAAGTTTTTTGTTTTTTATCCATGCCTCTGAAAAAATAATTATTTTGCACTAAAATATTTTTTTGGCAAATTAAAATAAAACTCACCTCATGGTTACTTCTTTTAATATAACAGTAGTAAAACGTCTAGTATTTTAACTATTAACAACTGGTTAATCATAATAGTATATAAAGTGAGGCAAGAAACCCACATCTGGAGAAAAACCCGCACCCATTTTCCTTTTTCTTCTTTTACCCAAATTATTGTGTTTTTTACTTCCAGAACATGTAAAAAATAAAAAAGTCGGTCATTATAGTTTCTTTTTCTTCCTTTTTAGTGTTTTTTATTCAAAAATAAAAAATGATTCGAATTTGATTCAAAATGAACCATCAAAGAACAAAAATGGCCCGGATTTTTACATACTTTCAGTGTATTATAACAGTGTTTCAAATTTGTGTTTATTCAAAAAACAAATATACTATTATATAAACTATATATAGTTTAATGATTTAAACTATATTTTTTAACTTGTAATAGTTTATCAAAACCCAATTTCTAAAAATAGTTTAAATTTTCACAAAACAAATTCTATAATATAGTAATGTATAGTAAAAATATTCAAAAATTTGCTTTTTTCCAGAAAAATGTTTATTTTTTTGATCAAAATATTTTCTTTTATATCTATAATACTCACGAGTCAAATTCAATTACGTTTTCGTGAAGATGCTATATTATAGCTCAGTTGTGTGTATAATATCACCATTTTTTTTAAATAAGTTCAAAAACAATAAAAAAGTCAAGATATGTCTTTTTTGACACATATCTTTTTTTATTAAGTTGTAAATAAAAACAAATATTTTGATATGCAAACGATTGCATCAACAGTACTATAATGTGTCACTGCGTTATATCATACTGTTACATTATACAAACAAATAACAGAATGTGTTTTTTTATCATATCAATCATTATCGATTATAATAAAAAATTATTATATATTTAATATTTGTTTTTTTTACAAATTTAAAAATTATTTAACTTAAAGGGGGGATAAAAAACCGCTTCCGCTTAAAAACCGATTCTTTCAAAAAGTAGTTTTTTGTTAATTTAATTATAATTAAATTTATAGTTTA
>NW_004191659.1:3785-5486 GCF_000330505.1 Entamoeba invadens IP1
TGATTTTTTATAGTTAATTAAATTAAAATATTATTAAATTAATTCACAAAGGGATGAAATTAAAGATAGGAAGAGAAAAGAAAAAATTGGTTTCTGAACTTCATCACTGCCCCAATAGTGAACATACAACACAATTACGAATATTAACAATTATTCAATTATAGTTGTTAATAAATTCGATTCATCGAAGAATCAATTTGGTTGTATACTCTTATTTATTTGACAGTTAAATGAATTGTGTTGTGGCTTTCATTTATATCGATCCAAATCAAAACATGCGTTTTATGTTTTATAGATTCTTTAATTAAAGTAACGAAATGATATAACCAAAGAACAATAAATATAAAACTATATTTACTAAAAAATATCAGAATGATTATTATTTATTAATAGAATGTAAATAGTTTTTTAAATAAAAACTATCAATTGTATTTTAGTAATTAAATTAATCTATTCAATAAAAAACAAATCCAACACACACAAAACATTCGTTCATTAAATATAACAATACTTAAATTGTTTGCAGCAAGCCTAATCAATAACAACGCACCAATCCAATGAGTTGATTGAGCTTAAAACCCCATTTGATAACCCAGGTATACTACATACAATTATGAGTAAGTTCAGATAAAAAAAGTGATGCACGCCAACAATAAAACTATACATTATAATTTAAATAATTACATTTTTAATATTTATCAGAATCCTTAAAACATCATGTGATATATAATTCGACCAAACATAATCTTTATAAACTTATGGCATCTTCTGGTATTAAACAACCTTATAAACTGAGCTCGGAAAAGGTTAAAAGCCTCCACCTTGCAGGTCCTAAAATTCCAAATAGTTTAGGCCTCATTGAATATCTTAAATCATGTCCAGACACTTTTGAAAAGTTTAAAAATTTAGAAAAAAATGTAATTTGGCTCAATTTTCATTCTTTTAGAGATCAGATCCGTTTTTGTTTTTTTGAACTTCCGTCCGATATTTCAGAATCGCTCAAAACAAACAATCTTTCATTTTTGGTCTCTTTGGAGCTTTTTTTCGGGACAATGAAATCTCATGGAGTTAAAACACAAATTTCTAAAATTAAAAAAGAAATGAAAACAGGACAAAAACCCGAAAAAGGACGACCAAGAAAGCTAACAGATTTAGAAATTGAAAAACTTCAAGCTGAAATTAAAAATGTGGGGAGTTCTTCTTCTTTGGGTGCTGGCTTATTTATTAAGCAAAATTTCGGGAAAAATTTAGAGAGGAGGCAATTGCACCAAATTGTCGGACACATTGAAGGTTTAGAGAAAAAAGTGGCACCTGTAATGGAAAAAAATAGGGCAGAAGTTAAACCAGAGTCAATTATGTCCTATTATACCAACTTAAAGAAAAAACTTGATGGGGTACGTTTCGAATTGGTTTTTAATTTAGACGAAGTTGGTTTTGCTCAATGGGTAGACGCCACTCAACAAATTGTTTATGCATCTGTTGAGTCGGGAGAGCAGGTTTATACCGAAGTGGATCGGGATAAAGCCAGAATTAGTTTACTTTGTTGCATTTGTGTTGATGGAACAAAACTTACTCCACTTGTGGTAACAAAACGTCTATCCTTGTTAGACACCACGCTTGCTATTTTAAGTGGAAGAGCTATTATTAGAACACAACAATCCGGTATGCTGACAACAGACCTTTACACGCTTTGGCTAAAAA
>NW_004191659.1:5586-6682 GCF_000330505.1 Entamoeba invadens IP1
CGAGAATGATTCTTAAATAATTTTAATTTAAGATGGTATTGGTTTAATTAATTTTAACTATAAATTTATTTTATTTGGAGTTTTTTATAATTTGTTTTTTATAATTATTTAATAAAAAACTTTGCGATAAAAATTAACAAAAATAATTGAAATGTTAAAAATTAGAAGTGATATTAATAGAGATATAATTTATTTTATCGACAAAATGATTTGTTTTTATAACATCTAGTTTATTTTAGTTATTTAATTAAAAAAATATCATATTATTGAGATCTGTATTTTCGTCTTTTGTCTTTCAATAATAAATATAAATAATGAAAATTATAATAACAAATAAGTATAAAAACAATTATCAGTTCTATCACAATTCACAAATTGTTTCCTTTTAAACAATTTGTTGTTTTTCATTTTAGAAAAAATGGTTGTTTACAATTTTAAATTCTGTTATGGAAACATCAATATTACAAACTTTAAAAAATGAGCCTTTCTTTAATACAAAAATATGGGATTTTTGATAAAAAATATTTAAAACTACTTTGATTGGAAAATAATTCGTCTTTTCAAAAAGAGTATTTAAACTTATAAAACTGGTATTTATATATGTGTGAACAAATGAGGAGGTGATATAAATTATGGCGAGAGAGTGTGGATTTGACATGGTGAGGAGAGGAAAGAGTGCGTGGATGGTTTTGACAATAACAAATAAAAAAATGTGGTTTAACATTTTGTGCCATAAACGTGTCGTGTTTGATACGTAACAACTTCAAAACAAATCAAGACTAAAGCGACTTTCCTTATTTAATTTAATCTAACTGGGCAGTCCATGTGCATCATATCAACGAGGTGAAAGCTGCGTTAGACTTATTCAATTAATTTGTTTTAGTTGTTTTTATTATATTTTAATAATTTGTAATAAAGTCAAAAATAACTTGAAAATGTTTTGTAATCGTAGTCTATTTATGATTTGTTTTTCGTCATTGTTTTCGTAACTTTCCTGAAAGAATACATAACCTGTGGCTAAACTATGATGTTTTTTTCCCAATAAAATAAGAAATAATTGATTTTCCTTCTAAAATATTCTTAAAGAGCTTGGCAA
>NW_004191659.1:6782-7969 GCF_000330505.1 Entamoeba invadens IP1
AAACGAAAAAACAATAACAAAAAAGCCAAAATAAATAACATTTTTATTATTTTTACCATAAAAAAAAGAAGCGATTTTTCAAAAGAAGCGGTTTTTTAGCCCCCCTTTAAATTAAATAATTTTGATAAAAATATTTTTAAAAACACCACCAACAAACTATACATATTATTATAATTATATTAATATAAACTATTAAAACGACTTAAGTTGTTGAAAAAATAAATGGGTTTTATATCCACCATTATTTTTTTTTCAAAAAACTTTTATGAAAACTTAAAATTAAGATAAACAAGTTATAATATTCAAACTCAACACAAACAACAGAGATATGTTTGTGTTGAGTTGTTGCGGATTCCCATTACCGTTTGGCAATTTTATTTATTTATTTATACACATAGCGCATATAAATTAACAATTAGATAATGCAAATTACGCGCGACTAATGTTTGTTTGTTTTTTGTGTTATTTATTATGTTTAAGTGGCTGATAAATACAGTTTATTAACTATTAGAAATGGGTTTAAAGTGGATATAAATTATTGATTACTCATTAGTATTTTTTATGGTTAATAAACTGAATATCAATCTATAGTGTATATTCTATATTAAACTAACCAGTAATTAATTGTTTAAAGTATGTATTAGGAACTGAACCTTATATCATATTTTTTAATCTAAACATTTAATAAATTATATTAAATTAAACCTAATATATGTTCAAAAGCTTATTAATCACTTCATTATAAATATCAGGATAATAGATATTATTTTTTAATTTCCTAATAATTTATATTTGTTATTTAAGGTTAATTTCATGTATTTTTTATACTGTATTTTAATTGTAAGAACATTCTTAATTTACCAAAAAAACTGAGACTGAACTTTTTTCATTCAACAGCTTTTCAGAGAAGAAAAAAGAAAATGGGTGCGGGTTTATCTCCTCACTTTACATAATATAATAAATTATACAAATTTATTATGATAATATAATAATTATAACTATATAGTCGGATTCAAAAATCAGAATAAAAAAGCGTCCGATTTTCTTATCTTATTTTCAATTTTTAAAAAACATTAAAAAACTTGTTTTATAAACAACTATAAAATGATTTATTTTTAATTGTTATACACAAAAACTAAAGTACAGTTATAGTTAATAAAATCGATTTGAATGTATAGATAATTATT
>NW_004191659.1:8069-10512 GCF_000330505.1 Entamoeba invadens IP1
TAATGGTTTTTAATAATAAACTTTTAAATTACTACGTATTTTTTTAACTTCAAAATTTAACAAGTTAACTTATAAGTGTTTTTGTTATTTATTTTCACACATTTTAATTATGACAATTTTGTTTTGAAAATAAGAAATAATAATCGGATTTTTTGTCTTCAAAAAACCTTCCGAATTATAAATAAGCTCAAAAAATATTCTTTAATAAATAATTTTTATTTAAGAGTAAATAAGGGATATCTTCGTCTTAACTTTTTTTGATCCAAAAATCGGATTATTTAAAAACTTAAGTATTTTATGTTTAATTATTAGTGGAACATTTATCAGTCCGTTTTTTGAATTTGACTATACATCAACTAATGTTTAATTTAAGACAATGAATTTATGTATCATATAATGTAATAAATAATATATTATGAAATAGTACATTTTGTCAAAACAATTAAATAACATTTTCTTAAAACAAATATATACATTTATAAAAACTATATTATAAATTAATAACAACTTAATATTAATAGTAAAATAAAGTCACAAATAAACCCAAAAAACAATTTAACTATTAATAAATTTTAATTAATTTAATATTTTAAATATTTAACTATTTCTATTGTTCATTTTTAATATGTTGTTCTATTTATAGAACATTAAGGGGTCCTTGTCATGGCTGTTTGAAATAAAGGTATTTAATTTTCTTATTTAAAAAAAATAAATAAATTTCTACAATTACAAATAATTATTTATTTATTAATAACTACTATTTTTTGACTTTATATCACTTAATTCTATTATATTAACTTATTATTATTTTTATGATGACGTGGTATAAACTCACCATTTTACACAATTTTACATTTAAGTAATCTCGGTTCCCAGGAGGTGGGTGGGGGAGGGGGGCTAGCGTAGGAGCCTCCTTGTATACTTTGCGAAATTGATTAAATCAATTTCGAGAAAAATAATTGACTTTTTCAATTATTTTATTTTGAATAAAATTAATAATAACTTAATTATAAGATTGTAACAATAATTGTTATAATTAATTATTTTATATTTTTATAGTTTAATTGAATAATAATTTATAATAAAATTTTTGTTGTTTTATTTAATAAAATATCTATAATAACTTATTTATAAATTATTTTGTCATCAATTTAACAATTACAATTTCATCATACATGCAACAAAAATTTGTTATTAATTACCCATTATTAACACAATAGTAGTAACTGTAATAATTTAAATGTGGTATTTTCAACTATATATTTGCTTTATTAATTGTAGACTAAAAACTGTCAATGTATTTTTTAATAATATACACTTGTAATTGATATGTGATCATTTTCAGCTTATAATCATAATGAATATTGTTGATGCAAACAATTACTTTACTCCTCTTTGTAAAGTAATATCATGGAATATCTTTCTAAAATATATTTAAGATATTGTATTTAATATATTGTTACAAAAAGGCACAATCTGAAAATAAACAATAACTGAATTACCAATAACATAAAACAAAAAAGGAAAAGATGAGACAGTTCAGAAAAGACAATTATCGGTATCATGCAAGCTCGATATAATAGTTTGACGTAACATAATTGAATTCTAGGTGTTATTGTAATATATATAATTAAATAACAAAATAAAAGTAATTTCTTGACTGTTTGTTGTTTTTTTACTTTATTTTAAACATTCGAATTGTTATAGGTTTTTTAAATTCTCATACATCTAAAAGTTATTGTAGTTGATAAACAAAAAAAATGATTTATTAATAAATAAAACAGGCACATCAGATATTAATTATCAGTTTCAAAAAATCAAAACATTTATATTTTCTCTATTGTCTTACAAAATCTTATAATATTTAATTATTGATGGTAAATTACCTCTTAGTAGTCGAGGTATTTGGTTTATATAACATACTTATTTATACAGATATCCACATTTTCAATAACTAAAATGGTTGTAAAAAATATTGACATTTTAAATTTAATTGGAATATAACAGTTTGAGTTTGATGCTAAACTTTTAACAACAAAAATGTTTACAAGTTTTATATTAATATAATTTTTAAAACAGTCTATTTTATGTTAATACACATAGGATTGAAATATATGCAGTTATAATCGAATCGAAATTAAATATTTTAATTTATTATTCATGTTTTATTTTGATTTATAGTTTGATATCATTAAAATTCATTTTAATATATTGTATACTGTTTAACTTTTAGTAAAAAGGTGTTTATAATTATTCACACAACAAAGTTATCAACACGATTGAAATAATAAAAAGCTTAACAATAGATATACATAACTGTTAATACAAATGTAATTGTTAAATTAATTTTTGGTTGAATGATGACTGTTAATACCATTGTTATTTTCAATTATTGATTGTAATTTTATGTATTTGAATTGACGATTTGTTGAAACAAAGAAAA
>NW_004191659.1:10612-12257 GCF_000330505.1 Entamoeba invadens IP1
AATTAAAAAAGTATCACAGTTTACACAACTTTAGTTTTTTGTTTTCAACTCAATCAAACTTGTATATAGATTTTGAAATCTTTTTTAGTAGTCTAAGAATAAACATGAATTAAAAACAATAGTTATGTGTTTTTTGAAAACTTGTTTCAATATTATACTTGATATATGTTAACGAAGTGGTAGCAAACAACAAATATGTATGAAGTTGTAATTTATAGTGAATTTACAGACTTTTGTTTAAATGTCAAAATATTGTTTTACAAAAAAAACAAGTTTAAATACATAAAGTCACAATTTTGTGTTTATTGACTTCATTATATATGTAAAATATAAGCTGGTTTAAACGTTATAATAATATATCATTTGTTGTACCTTATTTATATATTACTGTCCATATATTGAAAATTTATTTATTGTTGCTTTTTGATGTTTAAACAAAGTAAAGTGTAAACTTCTATTGGTTTATGATTTGAAACATATGGACTGTTACAATGTTTTATATTTTTCAATTTGGTGTTTTTGTTGTTCATTAAAATACAAAAGATGTCATGATCTTGTTTTTTAACGATGTCATAATTAACTAACTGTTTGTATTTTATAACAAATTTGAAAAATGTATTGTATTCCAGACAAATCAACAGCTTATATCGTCATTGTTTGGCACATTAATGATCAATGCTAATCATTTTACAATACATTTATTTTAACAAAAACAGAATTAAATAAAAAATAATAAAACAACAAGTTTGTACAGTAATAAGTATCAACATAATTATAAACATGTTGAAAGATAAATTGAAAAGTTTATAATAAACTTGTTTCATAAAAACGTCATTTTTTCAGTTACGATTTTGTGAAAAATATTATAATAATTAAAAATAATTTAAAGTACTTTGGTCATTAGTCTTGAAATATTTTTGTAATTTTTTCTTGTGCACAATTTCATCCATTCACTATAACTTTCAACTTACTTGTTAATATTTTTGATGTATTTTTTACAAACAACATGACACTCTATAAATTGTTTTCATTACTTGTATTATCTATTTATTATTTATATTTCAAATATTACTACAAATGCTCAATTAGATTTAAGTCACAACTCAGAGCTGGCCAATTTTTAATGATAAAACGTTTTTATTATTCAAAAACTAAAGTGTACAGTAAAAACTTTAAAAAGCGGGTGGGTGTGGTAATTTTGTTTTTTTTTAAAAGTGTAGATTTTTATCAATCAAACCTTAATTACCGCTATTTAAAAAAACTTTATTTTTTATTTCATTGAAAAATACCCTCTTTTGAGAGAATCCTCTTTTCAAAAGTACCGTTTTTGAAAAGTTTTACTGTATTTTGATTTGTGCACATTGGTGTTGTGTTGCATATTTTTTCCCTTTTGATTTCGTTTTAATTATTGTATTGCTTTTATAACGTTTTAATTATTATGGAGGTTTAATACAAAATTGTATAAAATGGAAGAATATTGTATTGTTTAATAATTCCTATATTGATACACATCTTTATATTTTGCTTTTTATATATTATTGAGTCAATAGTTGTTTGATTTTGTCAAAATTTCTCCAGTTATCTAATTTATATCAACACATTTATTTTTAAAATGAATAAAACAATAAAACTTTTTAGGTCAAAA
>NW_004191658.1:0-3755 GCF_000330505.1 Entamoeba invadens IP1
CTTCTGCAAGAATTAACCTTCTGCAGCTATAATTGGATCGATATTAATTTACATAAAATTTATTAATTATTTTTTGTAAATGAGTCGTAACAAAAATAATAATAATTATAATTCAAAATAATTAAAAAGTGTTAATATTTTCTAATTAAAGTAAAAAACAATTTTTATTCATTTATAAAGGTTGTGGTACTGCATATCATCTACAACATCAAGTGTCGTCGTTTAAATTTGGCAACTTTTTCAGTTTCAAAAAAGTTGACGATATTCATCCAAACATAAACTGTTCCTTTGGAATGGGTCTTTCCACATTACACATTCGAATAACGTAACGCCAAAAGAAAAGATATCTGCATTTCTTCTCTATGTTTAACACATTAGGCGCCATGTATGTTGGTGTACCAACCTTTTAAGTAAATGCAATGTTGGTCATCATACATTTACATCTCTAAAGTCCGTCAATTTTGCTATCACCTTGTTACTAAAATTAATTGAAAACACGAGAATGTTGTCTGGCTCAGTGTCTATGTAATTTGTTTGTTAACTGAGTACTGTTCGTTTTTAGTTTGGTTTTATTTTTTCACTTTTTGATATTTATAAGACCAATTATATACTGCAGAAGGTGTATTAATAAAATCCTGTGGATAAAAATATATTTATTTGAAGTTGAAAAAATACTATTAAAAATGGTTTGAATTGTTATTAATTATGGTTATTTTTAAAAAACAATCTGCAGAAGGCTGATTCGTTGCAGAAGGTTGATTCGGCTAACTGTATTATGATAATATTTTCATTTGATTTTATAAATTAATTATGATATTAATGTAATTATACCATTTTATCAATAGTAAATAACGATTTTGTAAAAGTACCAAAGTTTTACTGTTTTTAAACAACAACGATAACGATGTTGTCCCGAAGATGATAGTTGGAGTAATATTTCTTTACTTTCGACCCGTTGTATAAGAAACAATATTCACAATTATTATTTTGTCAAATTGAATATGTTTGAAAAATATATTATATTTGAAAGAACATACACAACATTTTTGTGTTGGTAGTCTAATTGATCTTGTTATTCTTTATTTTTTTATCACCAATTAATAATTAGTTTATTTTTGGAAACATAAAATATAGTTGTTTTTAAGAACTATATAGTTTGTTTTATTTTTCAAAATTGTTTTTCACCAACTCAGAATTTTTGTTCACATCTCAAAAATAATCAAATTAAATTTTAGATGGATTTTTAGTAAAAAAGTTGAAACAATAACACCAATAAGTTTGATAAAAACAACGGAACGTGCTACGAAGAATTAAAAAACGCAAAACAGACAAGCCAGCAAACTATTATCTTATCAATAAATTGAAACAACAAACTGTGTTATAAAATATATTACAACAATAAATAAACATGTTTGTTATATTTAATGTATATATTAATCTAATATATTCAATAACAATGACATTCAAGGTTGAAATGTACTTGATTGTGAATCTGTTTTGGATACTCCAAGTACATCGCCTAACACTAAAAATTTTATCGGCTTGAAAATATATGTCTCTGGATTTCTGATGTTTATATTGCGTAAATCCCGAAAAAAATATAAAAATTATATGTTCTATATAATATCTTATTTAAATGAGTTCTTATTCGTTAGTTGGTTTGAGTAATATCCTTGTGCAGAAAAATGTCAAGATAAAAAAACGGGCATGGCAGTCTTTTTTAAAAGACCAAACGACAAAAAATAACACTGCCTAATAAAAAAAATAACAGTGAAACAAGGAAACGTGTTAATATATTTACAAATTAAAAAAGGTTATAATAACAATAACAACATTATTAATAATAACTTAAAACAATTTAAATATTTTGCAAAATTATACATGTTTAACCATAATTATCAATTTAGAATTATATTTGACTATAAAAATATAATTATTATCTATAATAATAACAAATAATAATTTATTAATATAATTCATTTTTATACTATTGAAAAACCTATTATACTCAAATATATATAACAAATGAATACAAATAAAAAATTTCTTAAATATTATAAAGTTTCACTATCAACGTTTTGGTGCCTTTCTGCTCTTGCCATTATCGCGTCTTTTCTGATTGGGCGTGGTTTGAATATTACTCCTTTTTGTACATTTTGTAGTTCCTCGATGATTGTTTGGTTTTGTTGCATCCACAGTTTGACTCCTTTCAATTCTTGTGCTTCTTGTTGGCTATGAAAGTCATGTGAGTAATTCCACTTGGAAAAAGTATGTATCGAAATCATCTAAAAATTTGGGAGAAATTATTTCAAGTCTTTTTTATCGAAGTCTGTATAATACTGAGCGCCCCAAGCAAACATGTAAAAATTTTCAGACAAAAGTTGTGGTAAACTTCTAGTCCTTCTTTTATTGTTATCTCGTCGACATGTGGTGAATCAAATATTATTTAGGCATTTTCAGTGTTAAGTTTAAGTCTGTATAAATATTTTATATAGTCAAATATTCGTTTGTATACAAATGTGTGGCACAAATCGCTTTCTTGCATCCATTCATGTATTTATCGAAGTCATAACAAAGTCAACAAACGAGAGAGCACCAACTAACACTGGATTGTTTAAAAATGGTTTTCCGAGTGTTATTTTTGATTTTTTGTCGTTCTCCTTTTCCTTTTCAGGAACAAATCCCAAGGGGACACAATCAAAAAAGTTTTGTAAGAGAGAAAAACACTTTAACAACATGTTTGTGATAAGAGCAACAAACTGGAAACGTGTGGTGGAATACTGCGGAAGTTTTAACAAAGCTTTCCAAAGATCCACCTTTTGAAGTTCGGTTTTCCATCCTTTTTTTGATTGGTTCTGTTGTCATTTTAACTAAAAATTGTTTGATCATTAACAAATCTCCAAATTCAAAGGTCCTTTCTGTCGCAACATTAAATCTATGAGATATACAATAATTATGATTATATAATGGTTATAAATATGGTGTTAACTTGCTTGCAAGTATACAAGTTATTCCATTACCAAAGCTGAGTCCAACATCAAACCATCACAACAATACCCCCTTAGTAAGTCTAATGGTATCTCCATGTCTTTCAGTACTAAAATAATCCAATTGGCCATATTTTCAGCATTTCCGGCTCCCCAAAATGCACCCACTTTTATTTTAACAACTTTTATTTCAAATTGTTAAGTGAGGAACCTTCCATACAAAGACATGGTGCCTTCACCATTAAATTTCATTGTATCACCAGTCAAATAATATCCATAACAATTTGCTGTAATTTTACAGTTCGTTTCTTGTTTCTTTGCCAATAGACGCCATTTTCTTTGAATAGTCTTACCAGAAATATTAATATTCAGTATATTTTCTAAAACATTACAACCAGGGTTCGGGAAATTTTATTATTTTACATGCAAAAATATTTTTTATGTTTAAATTTATCTTATAATTGCATTTTTTCTTCTTTAAAAAAAGGAACTAATCTTAAAAAGATGTCTTAAGTAAAAATAGGTTAGTGGTAGCCAATATATTTATAAACAATAAATCTCATATAAAAACACCAAAATATTCCATACCCGTAGTTATACGTTATTTTAAAGAAATATTGTGCAAAAAGTTGTTAATCTTTATAGGAATTTTTGAAAAAGGCTGATCAATAACATTAATTTTGAATAACAAATTTATATATTTATACAAACGTTGAACGTACATTAACAAAATGTATAAATAAAATGATTACATGTCATAATGAAAAA
>NW_004191658.1:3855-7082 GCF_000330505.1 Entamoeba invadens IP1
TGTTGAAGACTTCTATTAAAAAGAACCATAAGCCTGGTTATATCATATGTCAGATCAAAAAGCGAATCTAATATAATTATTTGTCAAATCAAACGTGTTGTGTGTATTTTGAGGTGTTTCTGGATGATTGTTATCAACATAAATTACCTTTGATTTTTTGTAAAAGTCTTGAATGGCGATTTGGTTTGTTTCAATTTCTAAAAAAATTATTAATAAAAATCAATTTGTTCTAATATGGCACCAATATTAATGCCAATATATTCCCATCGTGTTTTACAATACACTCCAATTGTTTTATTTTTTGTTTAAGTTGTTGTTGTTTTACATACAATTTGTATTTATCAAGAATGGTTTTTGTACAAAACCATTGCACAAAAGTAACGACTATATCGAGAGGATGAATATTTAATGTGTCTCCATCAATAGAATTGCTTTTATGTGCCATACAAGTTGACCCAACAAACTTTTGCATTACACCAAATTTTTGTTTTTTCTCGTTTCTGATATTTTTTTCAACTCCTTTGACCAAGCTATTAAATTCAGCACTCAAAACTGCATCTGCATCACTACATATGGCGGTCCACTGAGACCGTTTGAGTCCCAAAGTAGAAACTTTTCCAAGAACCATTTGCATATAGCTTTGGCGTTTTTATCAGATTCTTCATATTCTTTATAAAAAAAAGTGGATATTCAAAATATCTGTCATTTTCAACAACTCTAATGAATATACAATAAAATGAATCACTTCCAATTGAAATTTCATCTAAAGAAAAAGCAACTGCATTTGATTGTCTTGCTGTTGATAACTTTCCTTGAAATTCACTTGTAAAATCCCCCTCCAGTTCTTCTATACATGTTCTGGCACTACATGCCATTTTCTTACACAAGTGAAGTTTATCAGGTGCTAAAAGTTTAAAAGCTATGTTAAGGATTGAAACCACATCTTTTCGATGTGATTCTGACATTCGATTTGAATTTAAAATTCGATTTATTTAATGTTGACTCAATTTTATTTTAGAATTTTCAATTTCCATTTTAGATAAATTTCCCTTTTCAATCCAATTTTCATCATCATTATCATAAAAAAGTCTATTGCTTCTTCACAAGATTTATATTCAAATTTGCCATTTTCGAAACCAATTCTAATTAAAATATCATATAAAGAACGCCAATCGGCTTCATTGTGAAAAGTTTGACGGACTTCTTCCATTTCATAAAAATCAACCTTTTCTGTTAAATTTTCAATTGTTTTTTTCTTTTAACCGAAAAGGCTTCAATAAAAGTGTTTGGCGGGTTATTTAATTATATCATATCATATCACTATCACTTTTATTTTCTTTAAATTTTTCTGTTTGCATAAATACATTTAAATCATTATTTCATTTTCTTGTGTTTCGATTTTTTTTGGTTGTTATTTCTTTTTAGAAAATATTCTCGTTTTGATTGTTATTTGTGTCAATTTCCATTACTTGTTTGTTATTAATAATTTCATTGTTTTCCATGAAATTGTCAATACCAGGAGTTGTAGATGCGGTATGTATATCATATAAAATATCACTATCATCTGACATTTCTTCATTTGAAGTACTTAAACACGATGAATCATTGTCTTCATTTGGTAAAACGACAAGTTCTTCTTCCATTTGAAAAGATCCTATTATTGTCTGTTTTGATTGTTTAAACGAAGTTGATTCCAAATTTAATAATTTGGTTTCATTTCTAAAAAGAACATCATTTTCAGATGTAACATTCAAAGGTGTTAAATTTTGATGATAACAATTATCGTTTGAATACTTTATACAATCAAGAGATTGAAGAGATACCAAATTTCGTAATAAATTTCTATTATTTTTTGTTGAATAAGGTTTGTGTTTTTTATCATTATTTATTTTTTGAATTAATTGGGTTTGAAGTTGATATTTATTAAAATCATAATTTTCAAAATTCATATTTCCAAGTTTTTTAAAAATTTGCAACTTTTCTTTGACGTCTGCTATTTCATGAATATAATTATGGATGGGGTGATTGGAGTTGGTTGTTTCATTGAATTTATCGTCCCCACGTAGCCACATTTTACAATCGAAACAATAATAATATTGTTTTTTGCGTTTTTGATAAGAGTAGTCTAACCATGCAGTCAAATACCCATGTAGTAAATTTTTCGCAATTCTTCATCAATTGTAAATGATATATCAAAATCTTTACCATACATGTTATTTTTAATATGTTATTATAGTTTTACATTCTTAAAAAATCAAAACACAATAATGAACTGTTAAATGTTCTCTTAACATTTTAAATAATTTTTTATCAAAATTCAAATAATCTAAAAACGGGAAATTTGGGTTTATTTTATAATTTTATAGTTTTTTAAGTTTATATTTAGTGAAAAACATTACACAAGCCAAAAGGTAATAATCATTTGAAATTTAGATTAATATCCCAATATAACAAGTCAATTGAAAAACGAGAGCGCTATTTAAGTGTTAATAAAGATAACTTTAAAATGATAATCATGTAGTATTATATAATATTAATATAATAACATATAGTTTAAATACAATTATTAATTGCAGTCATTCCTAATAAGTGTTCGAATTTGGATTATCTTTGTTTTACACTACAACAATGGGAAAACTCTTTTAAAAAAAACAAAACTAAGTACATAAAATAAATTTAGGTTATAAATCAATTGAAGAATAAAACTCGATATTTAAATAATAAGTTATAAAAAAAAGAAATCCGTTTTTGAACTGTTTGCATATGTTTATCACATGACAGTTTGTGTTAATAATAAACTATGCGCTGTTGGTGTATTTATTTAATTATCTTCTACTCATCATTCAGAATTTACTTACTTAGATATTAAAATTTATGGAATGCAAAAACGATAAATAAATTGTATTAAATGTAATAAGATACACAATAAACAAAACGAATACTTTAAAATAACAAAATTGTGAGTAAAAACAACAAATATTTAAATATGTTTAACAATTCAAACAAGTCGGAATTATGAGTGTTAGACATAACGGAAAATCTGTTTTTTATCAATAAAAAATGGTGAAAGTATTATCAGAAGCCAACACGTGTAGTTTGAGTACTTTTTTAATGCATTACTTTGGTAAACATAAAACAGTTGAATGATGCAACCAAATAATAACAAATTGATAATAGTTGTGCAATTTTGGTAATAGTTTAGTTGTGGTATTTTAATTAGAGTAATA
>NW_004191657.1:0-1406 GCF_000330505.1 Entamoeba invadens IP1
TATTAAAATGTTGATAATGAAAAAATTTGACATTAAGTTTATTTGCTTTTGTACTAAAATGCACTTTTGGGACAATTCACATGTTTTTCAGAAACAAAAATCCCGTTATTTCGAATTTTATATGGAATTTTTTAATGCTTAAAAATTCTTCAAGTAAAAAAATATTTTTTGAAGACTGTTTTTCTCTTTTTTACTTGGAAAAAATAAGCGAATTTATTACAAAAAAACGATTCCCAAAAACAATAAACAAAATAAATGCAAAAAATCGGGACACCTCAGTACCGACTTTTGAAAAACAGTTTATATATATATACAAGAAACTTCAATACAATATTAATTTTCAATAAATGTATCTTTTATTTAATAATCAATCTTATATTTTATTTGGCGTTTTTGTTGTGTTTTGATGATTTTTGAATAATCAATTAAGAAACTCGCTTTTTAAATTCTTTAAAAATACGATGTTAAATATAAACTTTTCAATCAGAAATGGCAGTGCTATAAATATCTCTGAGGATGGTAAATCGTGTAACAAACAGACATTATCAACACAGACTTAAACATCTAAAAGTGAAATGACGTGTTCCCATATTCAAAAATAGTAACTTACTCAATATACATTTCAGACAGATGTTAAAGTGTGTACTTTCTATTTCTGTCATCCTCTGGAAAAAATTGCCATCCTCAGAATTGTAAATCTGTTTAAAACATAAGTTAATATCAAAATGAAACAATCTTTTTAAAATATACACAAAATAATTAACTTTGTTATTATAAATAAATTTGAATAATTGCATAAATTACAAAATTATTAATAAATTTGTTATTTTATAATCACATTTTTATAAATCAGTGTTTTCGACTTTTTCAATTTTCATTTTGATTATAAAACAATTATAAATTAAACATAAATTTTAATTGTTTTGTTATTTAGACGGATCGGAAATAAACATTATAAATTTATAATCATAATATGGAGTAGTTTAATTTACACTTTGTTCTTTCCCGTCTCAAGTAAGCGAGATATAATTATTGTTTATGTCCACTGATTATTATAGAGTACTGTGAAAAATCACTGCGGCGTGAAATATTACTGCGAATTGTTATTGTCCAAAAATAATGTTATTAGAGGTTTTAAAACATTTTGGGTTAAATTTTTTTGTTATTCGAGGCTGTTAAAATGAAAAACGACAATTTTGTTCTACAAAATCTTTTGAGGCTAAGTCAACAGATTGTGTTAAGAGGAAAAAATGGTGTTTTTATATACTTTTTATGAGGGTTTTGTTTTTTTCTTTTCTAATTGAAAAACTAAAACGTTTTTAAATTTTTTGTTATTACAAATAGACAAATTCTAAATTATAGTTTCGGATATCCCTAAAAATTATTTTATCAAGTAAAAATTTGTT
>NW_004191657.1:1506-3536 GCF_000330505.1 Entamoeba invadens IP1
TTTATAATAAAACAACAATAAATTATAATTTATTTTTTTAAATGTGAAACTATTTTTAATAATTATTATCATATAATTAAACCAGTCTTATTAATTATGGATAATTTTATTATAAATTATCATTATTTTAAAAGGGGTTAATACACCAGAACCCAAAACAACTTAATTCTTTCATTTCAACAAATTATTTAAATTTTAAATTGGTGTGATTAAATAATCGACCATTTGAAAATTCCACGCTCGTTAACCGTTTGTTATCATCAAATTAATTTATATTTTATAAATTTATCAATATGATATGTTTATAACGTGTTTTTGTATTTTTTTATATTTATTGTATTGCAATTTGCGTTGTTATAATAATTTCGAAGTTGAAACGTTTATTCGATCTTTATGATTCGAGTTGATATTTCTGTGTGTTTTTATATTGTTATTATGTTAAAACATATTGATCATAATGATAATTTAAGTTTATTCAATTGGAGTTAATAATTTCAATATTCACAACAAAAATTAACGTCTAGCTGAGCAGAAATCAAATTTCAAATAATAATGTCCAAAAGGTGGACTATTTATTCAAATTTTCGATGTTTTAATTTTTTCGTTTTTGTTATTATGTTTGATGTATTGTTTCGTATTATAAGTTATAAATTGTTAAAAACTATAAAATAAAAACCAATATCTAGTTTGAGTTGTTTGGAATGTTCGTTTTTACTAATTTACCCTTGTTTTAATTGATAGCCATATTATATAACATTTTTACAAAGTAAATTATTTTTTATGTTTTACAAGCAACAATAACATTATTTTTGGACAATAACAATTCGCAGTGATTTTTCACGGTACTCTAATGTTTTTATTCTTTGTTTTTAATCTTTTGGTATTTATGACAACTTATTACCATTATTTAAAATTAAAAACTTTGACTTGAAATATTGAGTGTCAGTTATAACTTCATTAATGAGAGTGGACTTTTTGAGAAACTGAACCTTATGGATTTGTTTTTGGTATCTTTAAAAAAATATTTTTAATAAGGATAGCTTTGATCCTGAAAACACACTTTATCCTCAAAAATAAAAAAATTGATAAGATAAAGTGGGGCAAAGAAATATCAATTTAAATAAAATGTTTTTAAAAGTCGAAAGTACCCCGTAATTTTTTGATTTGTCTTTATCATAATGTTTTGGATAAACTATGTAATCTTTTTATATTCCAATATCAACCTTTTTTTAAAAAAATAAACCATTAATTGTTGAAAATCTCAAACGCGTGATTACAAACAACAAAAATGGCACTCTTTTTTTTCATATATATGCACACTCACCATGTCTTCTCCAAATATATCCACCATTGGAATACAAACAAAAACAATTTTATCAAAAATGATGGTATTTTTGTTTGTTTAACAGCTTTTTGGTATTGTTTAAATGATAATATATAAAAATCATGGTTCATAACATGTTTTGTTGTCATTAAAGATTTTTAAATTCGTTTTGAAAAAAACTATTTATTATCTTTTCGTATTTGATAAACACCGTCTGGAGAAATTTTGACATCATCTGAAACACAAATACAAAAAATTGGTTAACTAAGTTTTTTTACATCAATTGGGCTTGTTTACTTGGGGGTTTCGATAATTGTAGGTTTTGTATCTTGTTGTTTTCTAGTTAGTGAAATTATAGTTTTGTATTCTGTATAATTTATGTATCTGACTGTGTAACACGTTATTTTCTTGAGCCTATTTAACTCTTTCATTTTTTTGCTTCCTGTTTTTTTTTCATTGTTTTCATGATTTTGAAATACTTTATAAATATTTGCTTTTCAAAGATAAACAATTATTATTTTCTTTGTTTAGGCGAATCGTGACCAATGAAAAAAATTCAGAAGAAGGTTGAAAAAAATAAACAAAGAAAAACATTGAACTTATTTTTGTTTGAGAAAAAAATGTCGAGTTGGTTATTTAAAAAATGCAAAAAAAACAAAAAACGATTGTTGAGTAAAGAGAAGAAAATGTGCAAAGAAAACTTTTA
>NW_004191657.1:3636-9508 GCF_000330505.1 Entamoeba invadens IP1
TATTTGTTAACTTATTTTTATGATTTGATCAACAAACTTTATTTATCATTGATTTTATTTCTGGCTTGTTGAAGATAAGAAACCCTTTGGAATTGTTTAAATGTATCTGATTGAATATATCAATAATTACTAAGTCTATTAGTACAATAAGGAGCGATTTAAACAAAAAAGAGTCAAAAAATAAAAAATATCTTTAAACAGGAAGAAAGGTTTATAAAAGAAATGTTGGTGTGGTTGGAAGTTGAAGATATAAGAATGAAAATTTAAAAAGCTAAAAAATCATAAAGACCTTGGTTTATTGACTTATAAGATCAAAAGGGTAGATCCGAAAAAAGTATAATCCGTAAAAGTATAAAAATTTATTTTTGATTGTCGAAAAAGTATAATAACTATATTATTTAATTAATTTTACCATAAAATTTAGTTTGTTTTGATGATGTTTTTGTAATGAAAAAAACAAAGTTTGAAAAATTGACGAGGTTTTATATACTAACTAAAAACTACTATATATTTTAGTCGTAAACCAACAAAAAATAATATTTTTTTGGGTTTATCGCAAAAAATAACACTAAATTTATCAACGAAATAAAAAAATAAAAGTTTTCCCAAATTTAAAACTTAATAAAACATTTTAATTATAATTAATATAAAAAATAATTAAAATGAAACAACATAAGTAACCCTTGATTTTTGTTAAATAATATAATTAATTAATATTAATTATATAGTCAGTCTAAAAATGTTGTCCACTTTCTGACATTGTCCAGGCATTTTTGGATTATCAGAACTGGAATAGTTCGGGAAACAATTTGAAACATTTCAAAAACATTGTTTCACAATTTTTACCAATATTTAAAAGTTTTTTCATATATTTTTTAACTTATACGGTGTAAATTGTCAAATGGACAATTTTTTCGACAGACTTTATTATTTGTTAATAATAACTTTATTTACAATTAATTAACTATAAAACATTTAAATATATTTCACTTAATTTATAATAAAGTCTGTTTTCTATTTAGCGATATTCTAAAAATATAACAAAGAAAAGAACTAGACCGAAAATATTAAACCATTATTTACTATACTCAATATCGCTAATTAAAAACCATTAACTATTAATAAAATTTACATTAATTAAAACTAATGATGAACAAATCCTGAGCATTGACTTTTTTCCAAATCACTTGTTGTCGTTTTCAATTTGATTCAAATGATAGTTTGACATGTCTGCTCTATCAAATATGACAACATATTCATTTTGAATGACTTGGTTGACGTGGTTTATTTCGTCATATTCACATTTCAACACCAACTTATAATTCGTTTTGGCTTTATAAATTTTTCAGTTGTTTAGCCATTTTGTTTTTTGTTATTTTTAACACATATTTATAAAAAAAGAACAAAAAAATAAAATACAAACCATTTTTTTGAAAAACAACTTTATTTTTATTATAAATTATAATATTGTTATTATAAATAATAGTAAAAACCCAATATCGTTAAATAAAAAACAGACTATATTAGATATGATTGTTATTTTTTGAAATTTTTATTATAATTAATTCATATATTTATTATAATTGGGTGAGAGAAATAATTTAATAACACAACTTTAAAAACACTTTCACATACCAAAGTACCAAAGCTCCAGAATCAAACGTTCTTTCAATCCATTTGGAATATGAAAAACTCTCTGAAAATGAGTTCTTCTGGGTGAAACTTGGGTACTGTGTTATATATCAATACCAAGAGTGTCGGGAAACGGTCGTATTCTCCAAACAAGTTTTGTTAGTCGATGGGGAGAATAATATAGTGTTGACTGTTATTTCGAATAGCTCTGAGTAAGTCTCTAGTTCTATTAAAGTCGAACTTTAAATTTGTCCGATGACTCGAGAAGCATTGGGTCGATCCATTGGTTCCATTGGATTGAATCGGAATACAATTTGGGTATTGTATTCCGATTCCCGACTTGTCCAATCCTTAAGTGACAATAAAGGAGTGGTTGACCTCGAATTTGCCCGACGCGCATCGTATGAAGTGAAGCTTTTTGTTATAGTCTCAGAAGAGGTAAAGTGGAAACACAACTTCAGCAGTTGGTCCATTTTTAGTGTCTGTTCGTGTTAAGAGCGCAAGAGTCACGGTGAATTCATAGTGATTGTGGTTGATAGTCGAGTCATCTGGGTATGGTTTCGATTTTGTATTGCGTCACATTCAGACGATCTATTAATACCCCAAAAGTATGTCTCTTTAACGCCATGGAGTAGAACAAACAACCCAAATTTTTAGATATCGACTTTGGAAGTGAGACACTACCCTCGAATGGCTTCAGGGATTGCCACCCATCACTCCCGCCATGGGAACACGTGAACGACGCATCTCCAACCTTCTTAGCCAACCCAAATCAGTGATTTGAACGTCTATCAATTTATGAATACGAGTCAACTTGGCATCATTTTAGTTTAATCCAATAACATGTATTCTGTTGATTAAACTCGTCCTTGACTTTACACAGTTGCTAAGAACGACTACAAACTTGATCTTTATGAAGAAGTAAAAAATTTCAATGAATTCAACGTTTTTGTTGAATTGAAGTCGATAAATGGCGTCTCTCTTTTAATGTTGTCTCTGAAAATAAAGTTCTGGTTGGAAATACTGGGTATTTGGTGCAAAATACTGGCAAGGATTTAATGGATCATATTTGACAGATGGGTCACAGTGGAGATATTGCAAACATCGATTGTAATTGCAACAACAGTGGCAAGGTGGTGGTGCATGAAAAACGGCGTTTTCAACATCTTGTTGAGTTTCAGCTATTATATTCGGTACATTTCTACTTTCACTCATTATAGCGACACTCCGTTCTGTTCTTCAACACTTTCTTGGTGTTCCAATTCTTTGTCTTCTGTTCCATTTTTTTCGTGTCGATCTTCCATCTCCTCGTTGTCTTGAACTACAAGCAAACTTGTGACTTCCTTATCTACAGGCTGTTTGGGGTGTTTGTAAAATTCTCGGATCTCATGGACACTATCATCAAAAAAAACAATAGTTCATAATTATCCAGTGTTGTACCTTCTGCTATTTCTTTAAAGGTGTCATGTTCTTCAGGTTTTAAAGATTTGAACATCCACCTTTCAACGGAAACATATTCTCCAAGCAACTGTCCATTTTGCATTTGATGGTAAGTATACAACGAGTCTCTGTTTAAGTCTATCATCGGGTTGAACATCAAGGTGTAGCGAATTGAAATCAATTTTGATTTGGCAAGGTTTTCTTTGACTTTCAAAGTGCACTGAGTTTGGTAAAATGCTCGACACTGTTCTTTGTTTTCAAGTCGAAGAATATGAGAAACTCTGTCGAGATAATCAATGATAGATATTGTGTTATCCAACAACAGTATAGCTTCATGTTTAAGAAGTTTATTGATTAATTCAGTAGTGTTCCTCCCTGTCTTGTCCGACACAAGAAATTTTTCTTTATCGTTGATCAACGTTGAAGTTATTAATTCGATCAGTGCAATAAGTTCTATTCTTTTTATTATTTTATCATTAATGTTTTTATGGGAACTTTCAGAGTAATTATCAGTCCTTATTGCCTTACCAAAGCAACACCACAATTTAATAGGAAATGTTGGTTTGGAAAAACCATCTCCGAAATAATTTCGAATCAAATAGTCCCACAGATGCTTCAAAGACGTTTTACTCACATTGTTGTTGTTAACCTTTTCAAACTCCTCGAACAACAATTGAAGTGTTTTGATGGTAATCAATTCGATAGGTAGGAGCGCAGTTCCAATAATCCGACGTACAAATATTTTAAAGTGGTTGTTGTTACGATAAGCACAAGAACAAGCAATTCCTACTTTCAACTTTACGAAGTATGCTATGTGCAAAGTGAAAGTAGCATCCCTGAAATTCAACAGCCGGAAAACATTTTTAGAAAGTGGTTATAGCGGCCATTTCGAAATCTCCTAAAACGCCTTTTTGTTACCAAAAATTGATAAACCTCTTTGGTTAGCCAAATTTTCAACTGCGGCAAATATTTGGGAGTAATTGGCTTTAAATTGACTTTTCATTTTTATAAATAAACATGATACTGCCACTTCGTTTACAAATGCATGTAGTATGTACATTTGTTCTTCGTTGTTAACTTCTTTAAATGTGCCATCCCCAAATATCACTTTTGATATACTCAATAGATATATTCCACTTGGAAGACCAAAAATAGTCGCTTCACCTTCTAAATAAGCCAAGATGAGTGGAGACTTCATTTCAAACACAGATAACATTTTAATATAATTTAAATAGTTCAATTTTTAAAAAATAAAAGATATGATTTCAATTTTTTAAATTTTTATTTTTTTATTATGATATTTTAAATTGTTATTTATTATGTTTATTATTATTTATTATCTAAAATCGGTTTAATACGATAAAAAATGATTAATGAAAATAGTGGTTTATAATATTTATTGTTATATTCAAAACTATATTTTATATTTATAGATCTTCGGCAACTTTACAGTTTCTTTAAAAATCGCCGACTTTTTAGTGGTCTTAAAAGTCGCTGACCTAAATAATTAGTTAAATAACTATTCAAAATATTATTTATCATGTAAAAGATATTGAAAAAATAAACCATATAAATTTAATATAATTATTATTAAAAAATTAAATGAAACAATACCGTCCCAATTATATCTTCTCAAATCATTTTTTAAATTATATTTATATGATTATAATATAACAAATTATAACAACTATTGTGTTTTTACACATTTTTGAGACAATAATGAATATGGTATAATTTATTAAAGTTAATAGTTATTTAGTTCTAAAAGAAGTCAGCGACTTTTGAAGGGACTAAAAAGACGCCAACTTCTCAGTAATATCAAAAGTCGCCGAACAGCCATTAAAAAAAAGCAACTAGAAAAAAAAATAAAAATCACAGTAATTTAATTAACATACACTTTTTTAATTAAAAAATAGATGTTGATTAAACATAATTAACATAAAATTTAACTATTTATTTTAATTATATTTTATCAATAATAATTTAATATATGTTTTTTAACAAAAAATGACCTAACCAACTAACAAAACCGTATTGATTGGTTTAATCAAACACTCCGACTTTAATAAAGAATACGTTTTTAAACACTCAGAGACAATATTTACAAATAATACATGTTTAAACAATGAAAATGATTTTTCAGAAACTATTTATTTTTATATAATATAGTTTGGAAATGAAAAATGAATTATATTCAAATGCATTGTAACTCTAGTAAAGAATTTGATGTTTGGTCTTGTTATGGACAGTTGAAAGCATTATGTACTAAATGTAAAGAAAAAATTAAGTATACAGTCTGTCTTTTAACGTTATCTGGTACCTTTTGGACCATAAAGAATGGATCATTTCGGGAAGCAGTCCCAAAAATCAATCCCAATTGTTTCGGGGTTTTTCACGCTTTACCTAATGCCCGATGTTTAAACAAAAATGAAGCTATTTTTGTCCACCAGATAACGTTAAAAGACTGACTCTAGTTTTGTTTTTTGTTTGTATAATGGGAGTGGATAGAAAAACTGAAGTTTTGAATCAGAGTTTTAATGGTAATATAGTGTTTTGTCAAATTTTCATTGTTTTTTATCAATAATTTTTATATTAATTATAATTAAAATGTTTTATTAAGTTTTAAATTTGGGAAATTTTTTATTTTTTTATTTCTTTGATAAATTTAGTGTTATTTTTTGCGATAAACCCAAAAAAATATTATTTTTTGTTGGTTTACGACTAAAATATATAGTAGTTTTTAGTTAGTATATAAAACCTCCCAAGAGCGGTCCTCGAAGAGCGGTTCTCCCAAAAGCGC
>NW_004191656.1:0-3775 GCF_000330505.1 Entamoeba invadens IP1
TTTAAATTCTGTTATGGAAACATCAATAACACAAACTTTAAAAAATGAGCCTTTTTTTAATACAAAAATATGGGATTTTTGATAAAAAATATTCAAAACTACTTTGATTGGAAAATAATTCGTCTTTTCAAAAAGAGTATTTAAACTTATAAAACTGGTATTTATATATGTGTGAACAAATGAGGAGGTGATATATAAATAATGGCGAGAGAGTGTTGATTTGACATGGTGAGGAGAGGAAAGAGCGCGTGGATGGTTTTGACAATAACAAATAAAATGTGTTTTAATATTTTGTACCAAAAACGTGTTGTGTTCAATACGTTACAACTTCAAAACAAATCAAGACCAAAGCGACTTTCCTCTTTTAATTTAATCAAACTGGGCGGTCTATGTGCATCATATCAACGCGGTGAAAGCTGCGTTAGACTTATTCAATTAATTTGTTTTAATTGTTTTAATTATATTTTCATAGTTTGTATAAAAGTTAAAAATAACTTAAAAATGTTTTGTAATCGTAGTCTATTTATGATTTGTTTTTCGTCATTTTTTTTCGTAACTTTCCTGAAAGAACACATAACCTGTGGCTAAACTATGATGTTTTTTCCAATAAAATAAGAAATAATTGATTTTCCTTCTAAAATATTCTTAAAGAGCTTTGGCAATGTTGTTGTCGTTGTTATTTTTTCTTTTTGTAAACGAAAAAACAATAACAAAAAAGACAAAATAAATAACATTTTTATTATTTTTACCATAAAAAAAAAGAAGCGATTTTTCAAAAGAAGCTGTTTTTTAGCCCCCCTTTATATGTGAAATATAAGCTGTTTTAAATAATATATAAATATACCATTTGTTGTACCTTATTTAAATGTTACTGTTTATATAATGAAAATTATATTTATTGTTGTGTTTTTGATGTTTAAACAAAGTAAAGTGTAAACTTTTATTGGTTTATGATTTGAAACAAATATACTGTTACAATGTTTTATATTTTTTTTAATTTGGTGTTTTTGTTGTTCAATAAAATACAAAAGAAGTTATAATCGTTTTTTATTGATGTCATTATTCTTTAACTGTTTATATTTTATAATAAAATTGTTTAAATGTATTGTATGCCAGACAAATCAAAGGCTTACGTTGTCATTGTTTGGCACGTTGAATGACCAATGCTATCCACATTACAATACAATTATTTTAACAAAAAAAAATAAATATACAATACTAAAACAAATTATGTTGTTCATTAATAAGTATCAACCAAATGTTTAACCAATCGAAAGATAAATCAAATAATTATCAATTTGTATTTTTGAAACACAAATGATTTTTCATTATAAAAATGTTATTAAATGTGAGGCAATTTTTATTCCATGTTGTAAAATGACCATAATTTCTTATGTTGATTATGCACATGATATCATTTTATTCAATTTTTTATGTTTATAATTTATAATAAATATATAATATATAACAAGTCATTCTTTGAAAAATAATTTCAATGAAACGGTATTGTTTGATTATCAAATAATGTTTGTTTAATTGTGGTTTTAAATATTTTACTCTGTCGATTCTGTAACAAAATATTTAATTAATAATTACAAATAAATGTTCTGTAATTACAAACAAATATTGTACAATGTAATTTATTTGAAATAAACATTGTTTTATTGAATTATGGTTAATTATTTGCATTTTAGTTTGTTAAGTGTACATATAAAAATGTTAATAATATTAAAATGTTAATTTTAATTGCGTTAAATTATTTGTAAATTTTCGCTGTGTTAATTTTTTAATAAAAATCGATAAATATTTTTAAATTGTTAATTATTTTTTTTGTTAATTAATTTTATTTTGTCATTGTCTTAATTATACAAATAAATATGTTAATAAAATTCATATGTTAAATTTATCTATTCTTTAATTTATTTTATGTTTTTTATTGTGCTAATAAAACATAAAAAACGATAAATATTTACAACTTGTTAATTTATCAAAAACAATTTGATAATAATTATTGAATCTTCTGGAATCACAATTCAATATAACCTAATGTCCCGTTTATTTGCGTATTTTTAAAAATAGTTTTACCAAAGACGATTTTTTTGCCGCTAAAACAGCCTTTTCAGTCTTTTTTTTCTTGAAAAGCAAATTTTTCAGAGGCATGGTCGGAACAAACAAAAGTGTTTTTTCGTCTTATCTTATTTCTTTTACAAAAAAATAGCAAAACCCAATTTTTTAAATTTTTGTATTTTTCAAAGTTTACAAAAAATCTATTTAATTTCCCTTGTTATTTTTTTGAGATCAATTGCATATTGAAATTTCAAGACACCTCAAAGTCTATCTTTATTATTTTTTCTTTGTTATTTTTTGATGCAAATGATTTTGAATATTCTGGACCAGTATGTTTTATGATGCAATTTGGTCTTTGTTATAATTTATAATTAATTTTATTATTGTAATAGGTTTTAGACATCTCAATAAATTTTTGATCTGACTTTTCCATTGAACTGTGACTTGTTTCTGAAAAGATCAAGTAAAAAGTGAACCTTTGTTCATCCCAACTTCAACAAAAAATTCACTTTTTTACTATAATTTATAACATTTTACCATAAAAATATACTAGAGCCTTCGTTCCAGAATGTCTAGCTTTTTTTGAAAAAATCAAAGAAAAAAGGTCACATTTACATTACAATTCACTAAGATTTTTATTTTTTTTACAAATTTTGATTTTAACATTCCTTGGAGGTTAATTATTGATTAATATATTTTATTTTAAAAAAGTTTTCATTTTATATTTAACTTTACGATACTGTTACTGTATTAAATAAAACACAAATTTATTGTTTGAACTTGATATGATATACATAAAAAAAACTTACCTTATGGCACTTTTTTGAAATGCAAACAGTAAACAAATAATTTGAGTAAAAAATAATTAAAAAGTTTTTTTATTCTTTAATTTATGGAAATGTTTCTATTAAAACACTAAAAGTATAAGAGTTTTCATCAACAAAACATTTTTTTTTTGAGAAAATATGTTATATTAATGAATAAAAAGAATTGTAAAATTAATTATTGATAAATTACAAATAATTATTAATTTAAATTGTAAATTAAAAAAACTTGATTATTAAATTCGGGTAAAATATTCAATATAACAATTGTAATATAAAATTTAGCTTTAACAATATAGTTCAAATGCATTATTAGTGTTTATTTTGTTTTTTAAAAATTTACAAATCAAAACTATGTTTTATCAAACACTGTTGCTTAATTTTTAGATCTTAAAATTTGTCATGTTTTCTAAATATTTAAAAAAGCAACTTTTCAGTAGTTAAATTTATTTATTTTAACAATTTTTTAATACACAATTTTATATACAGTAAAAAAGTTTTCAAAAACGGGGATTTTGTACATTGACTATTTATAAACAAAACTATTAATTAAGTATTATTATTATTATTATTATTATTATTATTATTATTATTATTATTATTATTATTATTATTATTATTATTATTATTATTATTATTATTATTATTATTATTATTATTATTATTATTATTTAAAAATTGTTTTTAATAATTAACTATAATTTATAGAATTGTAATGATTAAATTAACTATATTTCGAATAATTATTATTATTAAGACGACCTTGAAGATTCATAAAAATGCATGGGCTGACAATAATTATTTAAAGTCAAAACATACGTAAAATAATTAAGAACTTGTAAAAAGGGTTGAAATGCGTGTCAAATAATTATAATATAAAAACA
>NW_004191656.1:3875-5444 GCF_000330505.1 Entamoeba invadens IP1
ACAAAGTTACCAATATGACAAGACATGGAATGATAAATAAATAATTAACAATCATGTTTAAATGGAATTGTTGTTGTAAACATAAACCAAAGATAATAATTGTTTTTGACATATTTTAATAATTGAATATATATTTTATATTTAAAACAAGTGTTACCATTTTCATTGTGTAACTACATAAAATATATTTTTCAATAACTCACTGTCGATAATAACATGTAAATGATGTTATTTAATATATATAATTTTTTAATTTATTCTGTCTGATTACACACATAAATAGCACATTATGAAAATGAAATTACAACTGTTATTGAATAGTAAAATAATAACATGATTATACAATTACTTTTTAATGATTTTATTATGATAATTAATATAAAATGATTTTTTAGACTTTACATGTTCATTTAAAATGAATTAAAATATAAGACATGTATACTTTTTGTGTGTAAACATATAATTTCAAACTAAACAATAACATAATTTTTTAATATGAAAAGAATGTAAATAAATATTTTTAACTACTTCTTGTTCACAACCTATTTGTACATGTTAAAAAATAAAATATATAGTTACTGGTTAATATAACTGACAATTACATTAATTTTGTTTATGATAAATAATAAATTATACATGTGAATAAATTAAAAATGTTAATAATAAACCAATTTGTTTTTTGATACATTGGTGTTGTCACTTAGATACGGTTAAATATATTTTAAAAATTTAATTAAAAATATTTTTTTCTATATTATTAATATTCAATTTAAAAGCAACTGAATCGTTATTAAATATTGTGTATTACTAAGATTATATGTGCATCGTATTATAAATTTAAAAAGACAAACATCTATGTTTTAATGCATTTTTATGTATCATCTAAATTAATAACTGTCATGATAAATAAATATATATTGTCATGGTAAAAAAGGTTGTTGAGTAAAAATGGTTGTTGATTGAATAAAGGTTCGGTTTATTTTTACATTTCAATAAAATTTACACTTATAGTGTACCTTTAATTGAAGTTGTTTTCCCTTCAAACAGAACGAAAAAGAACATATTATTCAAATCAAAACGAAAAAAAATAAATAGAAAATGAAGGGAAAGAAGATTTCTTCTCATTTATAAACAATAACAAAAAGATAAATTTCAATTTGATGAATGCTCTAGTCAATGGCAAGAGTATTTTATGCTTTAAACAAGTAAAAAGCCAATCATCAAAAGAAACGCTAAACCTATACGGTCAACACCTTCTGTATTAACAAAACGTAAACAAACTCCACAATTCTACCTTTTTGACAACCAGTATTGGTTCAACTAAAGCAAATAAAGCTATCGATAAACACATTGAATAAAGAGAAATAAAAAAACAAACAATAATAAGCAGTCGTGAAAAAAAGATTGTCGATGTTATAATAATTAAGAAAATGCAGTTGTTACTTAAACGCAAGTAAATAATAAAATATCAGTTTAATTGATCTGTTAAATATGTAAAATCAGAGTTGATCTGTAAAACATAAAGTTTACAGATTTCATAATTTGACAATTGTATCAAAAAGACGTTTT
>NW_004191656.1:5544-7716 GCF_000330505.1 Entamoeba invadens IP1
GTTTGATAGTATGATCATTGGTTTCAGCGTGGTGTTGTTGGCAAATATTCCTGCAATCAGTGTTATGCGTTTTTGAGAGCGATCAACAGAGTAAGAGTTGGTGTAGTCATAGTTGTCGTCAACATAAAAGTTGCTCCTTTTTGAGTCCACAAATGAACAATAACCACTTTCGTCCATGTTGATAAGGAGGGAGGGTTTAACTCCATTCAAGTGGACAACTCTTTCGCCGGCATATTGTTTGTCATTGTTCAACAAATCAACAGCTCTAGTTTCATAGCTTCTTAACTCATCTTTACTCAGCTCAGCTCTCTCTTTATCCATTGGTTTTGCAATCTTCTTAATTAAACCCTCCCTTCTCAAACTGTTTGCGATGGTTCTTTTTGATACTTTCTTCCCAACAACTCCTTCTACAACATTTCCCATCTCTTTAGTGGTGATTGGTTTGGTGGTGTTTTGTCTTTCTCGAATTGTTTCCAACAACAACGGCATCCTCGATTGATTAATTTCTCGTTTTCTTCCAGACTTCCCTTCGACATCGTCATACAAGTTGTTGAGGCGGGCCGTCGAGGGTGAGACACCCAACACTTTGGCTTTCGTTTCAATTGAAACCTTTTCAAGCCATTTTTCACTTCTCAACAATTTCATTTGTTGTTGGAGTGTTAGACATTCCATGATTTCTGTTGCATGGGTTTCACAGAAATCCAAAAAATCACAGCCACAACCTGATTTGGTACTGTGGCGCAACACGCTCAAATCCAATTTTTTTGAAGCGGGGTTTCGCTGTGGTTTGGACATGATTATTGAGTTCTGAAACCAGCTGTATTTATCGTTTTTATTATAATTAATGGTTAAATTTATTAATAATTATAATTTGAAGTGTTTCGAAAAGTTGTTTTTATTCTTTCCTAATAATTTGACATCTAATCGCAATATATATTTATAAAATTTGGGTGATTTCCTGTTTTTTTATGTAGCAATTGATGCTTTATTTTCTATTTTTCATGTTATCAAGAAAATAAATTTAAAAAACGATTGTGTGACCATAACTTTGATACTCAAGATTGTGTATAGTTTGCTTCCAATACAAATGTTGTTTGTAATAAAGAGGAGTACTCAATTTTAACAAAAATATATTTTTTCAATTACATTTCTTATTTTACTCAAAAAATGAAAGGGGGTGAAAAAAAGCATTTTCATTTTCTTTTTTTTGATAAACAACAATGATTATGTATAATGTAATATCTAGAATGTTCAATAAACAGCTCTTAATGTTATAAAATTGACAACTAATTGTCATACTGTCAATTATCGTTTTTATGATTATCCTTGTTTGTGTTCTATTTTTCGAACATGGTGAAAAAAGCACTATCATTTTTTCAGAAACTATATTAACCATATTGAACTATACTTGTTTTTCGAATTACAAAAAAACAATTTTCGATTCAAAATTGAAAATGTTATACATTTTATAAAATCAACACACAAAAATGTTGAGATTGAGAAGAAAACAACTTGTTTTAAAAATACACTCCTTTGTTATAAATAGTTTTATTTGCTCAAAAACATATTTTCAATATTATTTCAATGATGCGAAGAAATTTGTAACTTTTCTTGAAATACAAAAATAAACCGAACCTTTATTCAATCAACAACCATTTTTACTCAACAACCTTTTTTACCATGACTATATAATTAATTTTTAAAATTTAAAATAACAATGAAAAGTGTATTCAGTTTTGTTTAAACTACTAACTTAATTTACCACAACAAAGAACTGGAATCAATTGTTATTTTTGTATCGTCTGTTTTTACTCCTTGATGATACAATATTTATTTTTATATCTTATGTATATATGTGAGAGAGCAGCAAGTTATAAACAAAAATGTTTTAAACTGTGCTATTCTAGTAATTTCAGTGTAATGATTTTGAGTTCAGGTTTAATGTTCACGTTTTCACACTAAAAATTTATCATGTTTTATTTTTTACATTTTATAAAAATGAAAATGTTGTGATTAACAGTGAAACCTGATATATCATCTGTTGTTATTTAATTATTGAAATTAAAAATCAAAACATATTTCTATTATATATAATAATAATTGTTGTGGTGTTACTAAAATATATAGGTTTAATTACGTGTTTTTACATGAATAACAAGAAAACGATAGTTA
>NW_004191656.1:7816-9458 GCF_000330505.1 Entamoeba invadens IP1
AACCAATTTAACAATGTGAAAATTCAGAAAAAAAATTGTGAAATTTTAAAAAATATTTTTTTGTTGTTTGGTAAAGAGGAAAGTAAAATGCCGATTTACAAAATAATTAATTCGACCCAAAAGATCTTAAAATTACTTGGGTCGTGACAATTTCGAAGGTCGCCTTTATATTACAATATATATAGCTTGAGTGATAAAAAGGCTCGTTAGTTGCTATTTAAATAATTTCAATTAATAATGACAGATTAACCTTTTTATTGTAGTCAATTTGAAATTAGTTAATCGATATTATGTTTTTAATAATACTCTATATTTTTTTAAAAAAAATATCATTATTTTGTAAATTTTATAATCATATCAATATAATATAACAATTATTATCAATTATTTATTATTACAATTTTCACATACAAAAACAATAATATACATTAAAAATCATTCATTTTATAAATCTAAAATATCATATAAATAATTTTTTGAATTATTACAACACAATAATAACACCGTCACTTCATTTACATATGTCACCATTAAAAAATATTTTCGAAACAATTGATCTTTAATAAAAATTATTAACTTTTGTTAAATAAAGTTAGAAATAATATAAAAATATGTAAATGAATTGAAGAGAAACAAAAAAATACAAAAATTAAACAACACAAAAACGGATAAGGTTCGGAGAAAGACCAGAAAAAATTAGAAAAAATTAGAAAAAAATTAGAAAAAAACTAGAAAAAAAATTAGAATAAGTTAAAAATGACGAGCCGACCTTAAGCAGATGAAGACTAGAAGAAATCCCTATTTGGATCGCTGTGGAACACAGTGGAAATATCCTAATGAGAGAATTACGCCCGGTATTTAGCTCGGCATTTTCCTGTTATGGGTGATGGACAATTTTTTGGACCACAGCCAATGAGAATATTTATAGCACCAGTTCTCAAGGTATAGTTTGTTATGGTTTCTTTTACAATAGTTGCATAAATTTGAGGAATTCAATCGTCACGCTGGAGTTATCTTTCTGAGATCGCCCAATCAGATGCAGTTCTTGTCTCTTGGAATTATCCACAAGTGGAACAAGTTTAGTTCATTTACTACAAAGTACTAGAATGACTCAATTCGTATCGTCTCATAACACTTATTCATCCAAAACAGCCAATCAAAAACTTGTTATTCTCATGGAATAATTCTAATCCACTACAAGTATTGTTATTTTCCTATTAACTATAGAATGAATCTTTATCACAATCATCACACTCAAGTTATGATCTCAAATACAATAACATTCGCAGTTCGGGTACTACTTATTCCGATCTCGTATCTCAGTTGCCAATGAGCATCAGCAGAGAAGAACCAAGCAAAAAGAGAAGAACCAAGCAACAGCAGAGAAGAACCAAGCAACAGCAGAAGAGGAAGAAGCAACAGCAGGGAACCTAGAAGCAACGTAGACAAGAAAAAAGTCCCCAAGATTGTGGGATATGCCACATTTAATAATTCTTATGGTTTGGGGGTATTGGAAGAATGCATACTTCAGACGTATGCTCCGAAGAGCCAACCAAGCAATGTCAGCTGGTATCTAGCCAGAAAAGATACCGTAGATCAAGTTATTAATTGGGACACAAATTCATATTTGACAATTAAAGAC
>NW_004191656.1:9558-17280 GCF_000330505.1 Entamoeba invadens IP1
AAATCTTAAAATATTATTGTTTCTTTTTTGTTTTTGTCAAAACATTTCTCATAAATTAGTTTCTTTTTTTCGTTGTCAAAACACAGTTATGTCTTTTCAAAATAAAAAAGAAACCGTTTTATTTTTATTATGAAGTCATTTTTTGAATAAATGTCACATATGTTAGCAATATTATAAAAACACTTTCACATTCCACTTTAAGATATATATGGGTATTTGTGCAGGGTTATAGAAAAAGAGACACCTTTAACTGATATTGTTGATTTACAAAATTGTTTTAGAGTTCATAATTATTTCATTGTATTATATTTAATTCATTATGTTCAAAACAACCTCTTACATCTGCAATGCGATAAATGATTGGTACGTATTTCCGATTTTTAACCATTTTCAGTATAAACAAAAAATAACAAAAAAAAACAAAAACGATACCATAAAAGATAAATCGCTTATGATGCAATATTTAAAAAATAGTCAATAAAAGATAATAATCATTGCCAACTGATACATTTAAATGAAAAATTGGTATAATATACAAAACAAAATGGTTAAATTGTTCTAAAACATCATTAACAACGAATCAACAACGAGATGTAGACAAACATTCCATAAAGTATTTATAGATAAATAATACAGAATTTTTAAAAAAACACAATTAAAAAATTACAAATCAAATAATTATATGATAATTATGTATTTTTCGTAAAAAGTGTCGAATCCATTATTATTTTTAATAAAAAATGAATAATATGATTTCAATTTAAATATAAAAAAGAATGTTACAAAAAATGAATTTGAAATAATAAAAACATATATTCTATCTTCGATGAAAATAGTAAAATCTAAACACATTTCTAAACTTTTTAATGTAACACTAACCCAAAAATAATATTGTAATAGAACTACTAATTTTTGAAAATAAAATATGTTTAATATATATCAATCGTCGTTTTATTTACAAAAAAATAAAATTATTTTTGTAAAATGTAAAACCTTGTGTTTTGATAGAATTAAATTAGAACCGAAGTGTTGTTTTTTTTAAAAAAAATTTTGGTAATATTAATTATAAGAAAAATAAAAAAATTTAACATATACGTGCAGTTTTTTAATTATAATTTTTACTATAAACATTATTAATTTTTAGATTATTTTAAAAGTTTTTAAAAAATTGAAGATTTCACAAAATTATAAAAACATAGTTTTTAATTTATTTCTAATATTTTACACGGTAAAAATGTTTAATGTTCAACAAAAAAAAAATAACAACCCAAGTTTCTTTATAAAAACCTGCGAAATACTTGCACGAAGCGAAATACCTGTACGAGCCTATGTGGCAATACGTTTTTTTCCAAAAATGGTCAAAAAAGAAAATAAATAATTTTTTAAAAGAAAAATATTTGGAAAAGTAATGAAAAAAAAATGAATTTTCAATTGTCAAAAAGAATGAATTAGAAAATGATTTTCGGTTTTATAGATTGATTTTTGATTTTAAGATCATAAATTATCGACAATAATAAAACGAAAACAACGAGAATTGAACTTCTTATAATTTACATTTTAACAACATGCTATTATTATTGTAAATAAAAATACAAAATCATCTTTTATTAAAATATTTGATAACAAAGAAATTAATCTATTATCATAATTAAAATTATTAATTTATCATGGTTTTTATTTGTGTTTTTTTCCACAGAAATTGTTTTGGGAAATTACATAAAAATCAATATTATACTAACATTATAAAAAATAATAATTAATTATTAACAAAAAAGCTATAGATAAGAAATGATATATTATAATAAATTTTTTAGAAACGTTAATTATTAACAACATTTAATTATATTACTTTTACAGTCTGTATTTATATAGTATTTATTATATCAATTATCATTAGGATATTTACCATCACAAATTATCACATTTCAAATACACTTATTTAAATTTACAAATTATTAAATTTACTACCATTTTGAATACAATTTATACCAAACCCACCATAAGAACACTTCAATTACTCTTTGTGATTATATTATATTTTTAAAATGAATAATTATCAAATGTTAATATTATGGGGTTTATTTAATATAATTTATTAAAAACCATAAATGTATTAAACATTTAATTAATGTTCTGTTCAATTGTTTTGTAGAAAACTGTAAATAAACACAGAAGTAAAACATATTTTTTAATAAAACCGTTGTTATTCGTTGGTTTTTTGTTGTAAACTCTTTGATGTTCCAGTTTTATTCTGTTGATATCTGTATGAAAATTGGCCATCTTCGCATCGATTTTTTTCTGTTTCTGTGTGTATTCATCCTTTGATGCCGATTGTTTATTGTCGAGCTAGTAGAGTGTCTCCTTGATTATTGCTTCAATTGCGGCCTTGTTGTCTGGTGAAAGTTTTGCTGTAATTTGTTTGTTGAGTGTGTTTTTCATCGAGTAGCAAAAGTTCTCAAGTCCATTCTTCGCCTCGACTAGTTTTTTCATTTTGTCATACTCCGCCTTGAACTTCTCTATGTCTGCAACCATCTTGTCGATCTGCTCCTTTGAGAGTCTTCCCTTTGTCGTTTGTGATTGTGATCTTGTTCTTCTTTCCCGTTGTCTTGTCTTCAGCTGAGACATTCAGAATCCCATTTGCATCAAAGTTGAATGTAACTTCAATTTGTGGGACACCACGTGGTGCGGATGAAAGGCCACACAACTCAAACTTGCCGAACGGGTTGCAATGCGATGTCATAGATGCATCCTTCTCAAAGATCCAAATGAACGTGTTTGGCTGGTTGTTTCCATATGTCGAGAAGATCTACGACTTCTTTGCTGGACTTGTCGAGTTTCGTTGTATCAACCCTGTCATCACACCGCCAACTGTCTTTGTCCCAAGTGTCGTTGGCACAACATCAAGCAACACGTCCTCTGTTGCCTTTCCACTATTTACTGTACTAACTTTTTGTATAGAGAGTGTGATATATTAGTTCATTTTCGTTTAACTCATTTTGTTGATTTTAATTTTGTTAAATCGTCTTCTTATATTTTCCAATTCAATCTTATTTATTTTTGTAATCGCATAAGCCTCATATTTCAGTTTCTCTTTTTTTGTATTAAACCGTGTTTTTTGCCTTGTTAATAATAAAAATATTCATTTTTTTCATTTTTAGTTTTTTATATTTAGAAAATCGCAAAAAAATGCGGGTATCACATAAGGGTGAATACCACATCTGTACATTTTTCTTATTTAAAATATTGAATAAAATTCTAAAATTACAAATATATATATATTTATTTATTAAAAACTATAACTTTTACTTTATATCACTCACCCTATTAAATATATTGACTTTTTTATTAATATATTTAAATGACGTGGTATATATTCATCAATTTACATAATTTTACATTTAAATAATCTCTGTTCCCAGGAGGTGGGTGAAAAAGGCGGGCTGACTTTAGGATCCCCCTCGCCCACACTACTACTATCACCTTTCCTCCCACAAAATCCAGCAACGACTTTCTCAACTTTTTATATATTGTCATATTTAACAAATTATGAAATAACTAAATTATCTCATTCGCTTCGATGAACTACTGTGTTTGATGGGAAACATTTACCAATAAATGTGACACTTGATGGTATTGTGACATTGCTCAGACTTCTGCATCCATTGAAACAATTATAACCAATATATGTCACACTTGATGGTATAGTAACACTGCTTAAATTGGTGCATCCACTGAAACAATTATCACCAATTGATCTCACGCTTGGTTGTATTGTAACACTGTTTAGAGCACTACATTTATAGAAACAATATTCACCAATTGATTTTACACCTGATGGTATTGTAACACTACTCAATTTACTGCATCTAAAAAAACAATTATCACCAATTGATTTTACACTTGATGGTATTGTAATACTGTTTAGACTATCACACCAACGGAAACAACCCTCACCAATTGATTTTACACTCAATGGTATGTTAATAATGGTCAAACTACCACATCCACCGAAACAATTATCACCAATCGATGTGACACTTGATGGTATTGTAACACTACTTAGACTTCTGCATCCATTGAAACACCAATTACCAATTGATCTCACACTAGTTGGTATTGTAACACTGTTCAATTTACCACATTCATTGAAACATTTATCACCAATCGATGTTACACTCAATGGTATGTTATTACCAAATTTCTTTCTATCATTTTTAGTGTAAGTAACATTTTTGAACTCGAGGTTTCGACTTTTGTTTCTGTCAACAGTTTCAAAGTCAACATTGAACCATATAATGATTCGAAAAAACTCTTTTTCAAAAACAACTTCTTTTTCATTTTTATTTTTTCTATTTTCTCTTTTGTTGATCATAAATCCATTACCAAAATTTTCATCTTTTTCATTCCACAAATGAAGTGTCTCGATGTTTGGGAAGTATCCAAGTGTTTTGGAATTTAACGGAATTGGGTTAAAATGAAACTTTTCCATATGACCACTGAACTTCTTGCATACCAACTCCAAGTTGATTAAGTCTTTGATAGTCTTGAAGTACTTCGAGATTATCATGATGTGATAACTGGAAAGTTTAGACATTTTGATTTTCATGTTTTTTGTTTTTTGTTTAAATATTTCAAAATTCTTCTGTGCAAACATTTTAATAAATTATAGATTAATATATTATTCACCACTACAAGTTATGAGATTATTATCGTAAAAATACCTATTTTAATAACAAATTTATAATTTAAATTTTAACACATTATTATAGTGCTAAAAACAATTAAAAATATGTCACTAAAAATGATAATTATTGTATTTGTTCGTAAAAATAATTCGTTAAAACCATTGTTTTTTATCTTGAATATTTAAATAAAATAATATTATTCAATAAAAAATTATAATTTTTAGTATTTTTATTATATTATACAATGAAAAACCGTTTTATATAATTTCGTTTTTATAAATTTTTAAAAAATATAACCATTTTTATATTATATATATCCAGTAACAAAAATAAACTTGATTAAACACCTGTTTTGCTTCAACGCTGATTTTTGTGGATCTTGTTGACACGTTTTGGTGAAAAGTTACTTTCAAAACAAAAAAAACTTTTTTTCAACAACACAACTCGTAACTGCTATTGGATTTAATTCTTTTACAAGCAGAACCAATTTAGGGAAAGATTTTCTTTGATCATTTTGGATCATTTTGGATCATTTCGAGGGTTTTTGCATTGTTGGATATTCCATTGGACATATTTCGACAAATTCTGTGAGATGATTCGCAGTGTTGTTTTTAAAATTTATACGTTGTGTTAAAATTTCAACAAAATAATTAACCACCTGATCAGATAAAACAACATCGAACAAAGTTGGTACATGAATTTTAGTAAAAGGACCAGATGTGTCTTTAATGACATCAATCTGTATTCTTTCTTTTTTGTCATTATAATTTGTTTTGGAATTACATTATGATTGTAAAAAGATGTTTTGATGTTTTCGGACATATCAAAGTTTATTTCATTTTCTATAAACATTTGTTTATTTTTCAATTTTTTGGATGCCCATTCTTTACAACTCAAAATTAATTTATATTTAAGTTGCTCAAATGGATTTGTTCAAATGAATCGTTTTTGTGATTTATAACAAGTTATACAAATATATCGGGGTGAATAGATTCGTTTAATTGATGAAGTAAATATTCAGGAGTGTTTTCTTCGAAAAGTTTTATATATTTGTCGTATGTTTCGATTTGAAGATGTTTCTCGTTTATTAATTAACGTCGACCAATTTGATTTTTACATTTTTAAAGGGGTTAAAAAATCGAAACACGAACTATTGAATCATTCTCATTGTTAAATCTTAACATGCTTTTTTTTCAGAATTTCAATACCTAGTAAATCATTTTTTTCTTTAAAAGGAAAAGATGAGAATTGTGTTAAAGAAGTGTCTTTGATAATATTTCTTAAATCAGAACACCGTTTAATATAATTTTGAATTCTAAGAAAGGCCAAAGAAATTGTTATTTTTTGTGTTTGAAGCCAACTCAGAATCAATAATATTTGATTGAAAAAATATTAAGTGTAAAATAAGGCTCCAACAAACAAAGGATTATCGAGATTGAGTTCTTTACGTCGATTTTTAATAACATTTTTTGGTTTAAATTAAAATATATTTTTATGAAATTATTGTATATATCAAAGTGTTCAAAAACAAAGTTTAATATTGGTTCATTGTAACAAAAACGTGTATTGGCATAAAAATAGTTTTGAAAAGCATTTTTGTTAAATTTGTTGTTAATGGTATAATTACCACAATGTTCTCCAACGTTGATTAAAAATTGTAAAATTGTAAACTGTATTTCAAAACTCTATACCGTTTCCAAAATTTATAAAAACCCTTTGTCCTAATTTTAAATTATTTACTATTTTTTATTTGTTTTATTTTTTATTTTCCTTTTTGTTGAACCAACAACGGTACACGGTTTTAAACTCCTAAAAATCAATACAGTTTCAATTATTAAATAAATAATCGGGAAAGCAGACAAATTTTGGGTAAATCTTTCTCGATTTTCCAGGTTCGTTATTTGGTTGGTGATCCATTTGTAACTAAACGTCAGTAAAACAACATGTTTCAAACAAACATAAGATAAACGACAATATAACAATAAACAAATGATGTGACGGAGGACACCATTGCATAAAATAATGCAACACTTTTACTAACAATAAGTTTTTGTTTATTTCAACAATTAAAAAAGTAATCGATAACATAAAACAAACATTTAAAAACAAACAAGTTCGCTAATTACTACAATATTAAATTAAATAAACAGTTATTAAAAAATAAAACTTTCAATTGTAAGTCTTAATGTTATTTTTAAATGCTGGTTTTACTCGTTTTTACTTTTCATTTTTATCTGAAACATGTTTTAGTGATTATTTAAAAACTGACTTGAATTATAAAGTCGTGTTTTCATTTTTGGCAAAATTTGTGTTATGGTAATCAAAATTTTAATCCGAAGTTAGTTTTTTATATTTTTCAAGTAAATTTTTGGTGCAAGATTTATTTGTCAAGTAAAATTTAAAAAATCTGGGTTCGTTATTTTGTTTTTTGAGTAATTATTTTCAACAAATAATGAGGGTTAAGCAAAGAAAAAATAATTTAGAAATAATAAGTCCAATAAATTGGATCATCCAAGTACAGAGTTTTGAAAAACAGTTTATATATATGTTTAATTATGTATTTTTACATGAATAACAATAAAACGATAGTTATAAAAGAATAATTGGATATAACAACTCTTTATCTTGTAATTATCAACAAAAAGTTGTTGAATGAAAATTGTGCACATCGACCTAGTTACAGAATGAACTTGATGATAATCGTTTATTTTTGTTTTAACGTATATCATAGTCATTGCACAAAAGTTATTATTAACAAACAATAAATTCAATGTAATAAACAACTATTATTTAAGTGGAAATTTAATTTGAGAATTTCCTTTGTATCAACACTGTTGTATATATGATTTTTGTTTGTTTTTTAAACGTTAAATTGTGTTGATAACTTTGTTATGAAAATTGATAACACGATCTGTTAAGGTTAATGGAGATTATATAATCAATTCAACAATGTGTAAATTCAGAAAAAAAAATAATTTTTTTGAAATAATAAAAATATTTTTTTTGTTATTTGGTAAAGAGGAAAGTAAAATGCCGA
>NW_004191656.1:17380-22988 GCF_000330505.1 Entamoeba invadens IP1
AAGTTGTCACTAAATAAAGACAAATGGGAATCTTAAAGCTGTTTTCTGGATATGTGTTGACAAGTCCCGTTTCGAAGGTGTGTAAGAGCTGCTGGAAATTCTACAATTATTGTCAAGCAAACTCGTGTGCAAATGTAATGAAAATTTGAACAAATTGTTCAGTTGGTTAATTCCCACAAAATAATGGGAGATGTGGAATTTGCGATATAACATGTAATGTGGTATTTAACCACGCAATTTAAATAAAAAAGACGCGCAGAGCATGCTCATTGGTATACAAACGGTTCTATTTTAGACCACTATTTTGAAAAAAAAGTGTGTTTCATGCATATCATAGTATTACCCAGACAGCATTTGAAAGTGTATATTGTGTGACAGTATAAATAAATAATAACAAGTGTGACACAACATCGTGTGTGCACTGGGTGGGTATGTCAAAATGGAATGAACTGCATTAGCTGTACTATCTTCATTGCGAATTGAAATATGGACAGCAACTATGAGAAGACATGTACCTTATGCAAAACAACAAACATTCATTGATGGTGTTTGTGTTAATTATGTTGATGCGACAACATTGATGATGTGACTGAAAACTACAAGTCGTGCAGTAACGACAGTCCAATCTGGCAGCACCACAACACGTAAGACTTTTAGTACCTTCTACTCACTATATGTAACATGTACAATTTATGCATCACGCAACTGTGTGAAACACACCACTAACAATTACTCATTTTTTCATTTTAATAAAGAGAAAAGATGTCAACAATACAACACAACATACAATGGAAACTGTTACACCACATTGGGTATTGGAAAGAGCTGCTTGTTGAATTACGTCTATGTCATTCGTGAACATTTAACACAATGTGTGCTGAGTGTTAAGGTGGTGCAGAAAGAAAGTGCAGTGTTTGCAAAGCAGGGAATTACCCAAAGATATATGATTATTTTATGTGTCAAATCTGTGACACAACATGTGATGGGAAGTGAAACACAACAAAAGGATTGGGTACCAAACCGGTTCTGTGTCAGACAGTAATGCATAGTGTCTATATGTCACTTTAAGAACTTTTTATATGAATTGTGCAACATGAGATTGTGGAATAAGTCCAACAACAGTAAGTTACAAATTTGTTGATTGTGACACTATATCGAATCGCGTTCAATTGTTCTTAACACACATTCAACTTATGTAGAAAAGTTCCTGAAATGCATAGATTTGTTTGTGCAGATAAACATTAATTGTAAAAGTTGCTTGATTGGTGAATTTAGTTCAACAAGACAATATGCAGAAAGTGTTACAACACAAACGACAATTGCAACACGTTTGATTCAATCACCGTTGGCAAAGCAAGATGTAATATGTACATTTTCCTTACGTTTTGAATGTCACAAAACACGAATTGTGTCAATTAAAATATTTTAACAACACAACAAGCATTTGATATTTGTTAAAATGATATTAACTGTAACATTTATATAACAAAGAAAATTGCCTGGTCTGCAGTAAATCATCTTTGTTTCCAACTCAAAGTGTGTATTGTCTAAAAATTGTGAGTCACCAACTCTATATTCGTGTTATTGTTCAGACCAAATATTGATCAACTCAAATTGTCCCTTACAAATAAAACGTTGTAAATACCACAAATCAGAGAAGGGTGTTTCGACGTGTATTTCTTGTGAAGATAATTATATTTGAATAACAGTGGTTTATGTGAACAACAACACGTTTATGGCTTTGTAAGTTCAGTAAAATTTCTTGTTAGTAGATTAAATGGGAAAATAAAACCCCTTAATAATGGTTATGAAATTATTTTTTACCTTTTCCTTAATAAGCGTTTTTAATTTTGATTGATTGAACGTCTGTTCATGATGGGATTCTCTTAATGGTGATCTATTAATGAGAGGTTTTACTGTAATTAAGTTGCATTTAGTTGCAAAACAGGAATGTATTTGACAAATCAAAACACATATGACAGCTTTGGTGCATCAAAAGCAGTTTGCTCAACTCAAAACATGTTTTCGAAATGCGCCGATTCGACAATCTTTGATAGAGAACAGATGGAAAGCACCACCAATACACACCGTAATCAAGTTATCAATAGGTTTTGATAACAATCCAAAAAAAGACACGGAACTTAACAAAGGAAAGTGTTTTAATTAAGGGATTATGAATTATTATTTGTTTTGGAAAAATGTGTGGAGAGTCCAATCAAAATTAATTCATGTTTAACAAAAATCCATGTGAAGTTAAGGAACAAGTTAATTATGAACTTATAAGTTTGAGTAAATACACACAATGCAAAGCTGGATATTACCAAGTTGACACAAAAAACAATGAAGGCAAGTACAACCTCTGCTCAAAACAAATGTTGAATTGCACAATAATATTACTCACTTAACAAAACAAATTTTCTTGAATGTTTAGACTGATATATACTAAACTATTTGATTATGTTAATGAAGTCTATGAACTAAAAGTGTCATACATAACACGATAAGTGCACCTATAACTTAAAAAGTAAACCGTTTGAAATTAAAAACATACAAATTAAAGTTAACAGTTTATTAAATTATTTGTTTTTATTCCTCATTTGATGACATATAATATGTTGTATTATATGTATGTTGGTTAATCAGTATTTAATAAAACGTTTTATTTAAAAAACAACAACATAAAGGGTACATGAAAGATAGAGAAGAGTATGACTGAGTGTCTAACTTATCATACATATAGACATTAATTCAATGAAGAAATTAGTGAAAAGCAGTTAGACTCTATGGACTATTATCCTTTTTGCAATAAGTGCATGAACAAAAGCAACTTTAAGAAGCACAAAAATACAATAAAATACCAAAGAATGCTCGACATTACTCCCATTAAAGACTATAAGTTCTTTAAAGCACATTGGGATGATTTAAATATTATCACAAAAGAGTCATGCAAAAGAACAAAGAATTTCTAATAAATGAAAAATCCAGAGCCCAAAAACTTGAAAAACTTACAACACGGCAAGTATCTAATGGTAAACAGCTAAGACTTGGACTGTTTATGCAATTATCAAAAGAAAATTTAACACTCACTGGAGAAAAATTATTAACAACCAAAAAAAAGTTTCCATTGTTAAAATAGTGTTGTGTGTTGACTACAGACTAAATGATTTTTTAAACTTGTTTTATTTCCACTACTTTTTATTCAGCATTACAACTTATATTTTTTTGATTGCTTATCTAAATGCACATAAATATTTATTCTTTGTGGTATATAATTATGACTGTATTGAAAAATGAACTTTAAACATATAAATTATAATGTCTTGGTTACGTGGTCATTCGTCAAGTCAACATTAATATACATATGGAAATTAACGAATAAAAATTAATAAAAATTGAAAGATATGAACAGTCGATTGTTCAACAACAAAAAAACAAATGTTGTGGTTTTATTTTTTTGTAATTAAAATAAAAATACTATAAATCAATCAAACTTCTAAAAGTATTAAGAATATACATTTTTTGTACATATTAATATTTTGTCTAAAAATAACCAATAGTTACTAGCATCCTCCTTTTTCTAGCATCCCTTTATTTCCTCCTACTGTAAATAATTTGGTTATAAAAATGTATAAAAATGATCCAATTAAATAAACAAAACAAATTGTGTAAAACATAATTGGTAATGTAATTGTTATTACACTCAAATGACCTAAAGCTAAAAATATATTTTTTGAATAATTCATGACAGTGCCTAAAATAAATAGGCAACTTTTAAAGTATTAAGGCGGAAATAGTAAAAATCATTAAGCCCCTATTTTTTCCATATTTTAAAGAAAATGTTATTGTTTTTTTTTGTTTAATAAAACACAAAATTTATTATTGTTTTTAATAACACAAAAACTTTTAATAACACTTCGGAAAAAAATAGCAATTTTAATTATACATTTAATCTAATTAATATTTTTAAGTTCCAAAAATCAATAATTTGTTTTCTTTAGCATTTCTTCAAAAGCTTTTCTTCTTTAACTTTTCTAAAAAGTAAGTAAACAGTTTTTAATCCACAAAACAAAACAGACCTAGCAGTAATGTATTTTTTCTCTGTTTTATAATTTGATTTTTTCTAGTTCCAGTTTGGAATAAATGGTTTTTGATTTTAGTAAATTTAATTTTAAAAATTATTCAAGAAAAAACCATTAAAATTAAGTTTTTTCTTCATTTCTGGAATCCATATGTTCAAAAATTCATCGTGATTGAACAGCTTATATTCAAAATTGTTGTTGCAGTATTTTTCGATTGATTCCATTACTCTATATTTACAATCAAAACTATTTGGTCTAATTGGAACTTGATTTTTTTTAACATCATTTATTTTGAATTAAAATTTCAAAATATCACTTGGAAAAACATTCATTCGGCATTGTTGAACAACCTGACATCTAACAAGCTTCAAAACAAGTTGCAAAGCAACATTTTTAATACCCATTTGAAATGATTCAATTTTAATTTATTTTTTATAAACAAATCAATTGTTTAATTAGTTATTCCAATTCCATTTGCAATTTTATCACAAATATATCCTTCAAGTATTTTCCATTGTGAAACATTCATTGTTCTTTGTTCTCCACTTAATTTGGGTTTAATATCTTTTCTTTCAATGGCATTATTTATTACAGTCTTTCCAACTCCGATTATTTTTCTAATTTTTTTGATTAATTGAACTTCTTCTTTCTTTTTTATCAGATTTAAATCCTTTTTTAATTCCTTTTTTACGTTCTTTATTCATTAATTTAAAAATATTTCTTGTAAATATAAATTCATTAGTTCTTGTTGTTGAATATATTCCAAAGTATTTTCTTTTGAAACATTCATCAAAAAGCATTCTTTTTGACATTTTTCCATAAGTTCTTCATAATTTAAAAGCGGTTTGTTCTTCATTTCTTCAGGATTAAAACATTTGATTGTTTTATCAATTTCAATAATATTTCTTTTTTTGTTGTTTCATCTCCTTCTTTCATCAACTCTTCAAAACTTAATTCATCTAAAATTAACAGTTTTTCTTGTTATTAATCATTTTCAATTTCAACTTTTTTGGTTCTGGCAGTTTTCCAACAATATAATTATTCAACTCCATTTCAATTTCATCTTCAAATTTATCAGATTTGATATATTTACCATCAATAAAATGGTGTGGACATTATTCTGATGTGAATATATAACTTGTTCTTTTCATTTGGAAAAATAAGTTTATTTTTTTATTTTCTATAATTTTTTAAGATTTTCTATTTTCTCTTTTATTCTTTTAAGATTTTCTAAATTCACCCATTTTTATGATTTTGTTTTTTTTCAAAAATCGTTTTGATTAGATAAATATTTTTTTCTAAAATACTTAAATTATGATTTAAAATTTGCTCGGGAAATGGTCCTAAATATTAGGGAGTTTTATTAAAGTCAGAAACTCATTTTAAAAATCGCTTTCTCGTTTTAAGCACTGTATCATTTTTGCCTTTGTTTATAAAATTAAATTTGATGGAATTTATGAAAAAGTGCAAAAAAGATAATAATGATGTTTGTAAAACATAAAAGTTTATTATTGTTACATAATATAAAG
>NW_004191656.1:23088-25351 GCF_000330505.1 Entamoeba invadens IP1
AGATACGGTAAAACTTTTCAAAAGCGGCACTTACAAAAAGTGGGGGTTTTCAAGAGTTGGCACTTTAGACTGAAACAAAAATCGAGTTCTCTATAAATTGATAATTGAGGTTTAATTATCTAAAATGATCGTTCTTAAGAAAACAAAAATTACCATACTTTCCTGCTTTTGAGAGTTTTGACTTCAATTTAAATAATGTGTTGCCATTTTTAACCTCAAAAACAAATCTTCGGTAATTGAGTTCTTATTTTCATTAATTTTGATTAAGTTTTGAGTCAACTTTTGCTTTTTCGGCCAAAAAGAAGTTTTTGGTTTTATTAACGACTTTTTATAAAGAAGGTATTTTTAATATTGTTATTATTCTATTATATGTATATTTTCATAAATATAATGAAAGTAACTCTGAAGCTTAAGATACAACACTTATTCTCTTAAAGTAAGGCGAAAAAGTCGCACCACTAATCTAAAGACTTCTCTTTTTTTTATTTTATTCTTTTTTATCATTTTTATTTGATTATTTTTTATTTTTTGTAATAATTGATCCATTTACTTTCTTTTTATTTCTATTTGCTAAAATGGTTTGTAACTTTTTTAAATTATTCAAAAATGCAAATTTTGTATGGCATTTTAAGCCATTAATCATTTTATTTAAACCCGAATTATTAAACCAAAAACATGTATATTTTATTTTGCCATTTGTTGTTTATATTTTTAAAACTATTAACAATAATTTATTATATTATGTTTAAACTATATTTTTAATAGAAACTATATATTATATTAATAGCATTTGTCATGTCTATAAATAAAAAAGACAAATTCTAAAGGTTTAGTTTCATTTTCAAAAAAAAACATATCTAAATTTTTATAAAAATGTTTATGTTTAAATTATAAAAATTACAATTGTAACTCCAATACAACACAATGGATAATGATATAACTTAAGTGAAAGACATTAATTTTATAAGTTGTGTTTTTTGAATCTCAAATTTTGCGACCATATTACTAATTCATAGTTTTCAATCAAAACATATCTATGTTTTTGTTGAAATGATTAAAAGGCAACTTCACGTTTTATACAAAATATACATTATTATTCTGATATCATTAGCATACATATACAAATTGGCAATTCGTTTTTCTATTCTAAAATGTCACACATTGGAGATACACAGATAATCAAAAACACGATCAACTTTTTAAAAATTTAACAATTAAAAACAATAAAACGTTGTTAATAATTATTTATTGTATTAGAATAAAATAATAATATTTTATAAGTATTTTAATTTATTTAATTATCAAAATTAAAAATGATGAAGTCAAAAAATGATGTTTAGAAAACTTAGTTCATGTTGCTTTCATAATCATATATTGACCCAAACAATAGTATTCTCTTGTTAAAGCATTACTTACAATACCACTATTTTGAAATTGTCATATTAAAACTATGATAATATAAATCAATAAATATTGATTAATTGGCTTGCTCACAATAATAATAATTACGATAAATAATATTCATATTTTATAATAATTACCCTATTTTGATTAAACCTCTGAGTTGATTATAATTATTTCCAAAAAGTTTGATCTTGAAAACAACCAAATCGGAAACGAATCGAGGAGGTCTAATATAGCGACCTCCATTTGTAATGATAAAATAATTGTTGAGAAAGACCATAAATTTTCTATGTTTTGTCATAAACATAGCAATGAAACTGAATTTACAATCGATTCAATAGCTAGCGAACATGGGAAAACGTGCAATTCACATCACAAATGAGTTTTTATTAATTTTATAATATAGCAGTGCTAACTAAGTGCACCACAATCACATCTAACACAACCTTATGACGATTATTTTAATATCTAAAAATTTGTATAATATTTTTAAATATAAAATATAAGTAATAATTAAAACTAATTATATTTTTTTTATTATGTTTACAATTATTAGTAATACAATGATGTTGTCAAATTATAAACTGAATTATATAAGTTATTTTTGACTTTTACAGACAGTAATTTGTTATATTAAATTATAGAAATTTAAACCAGTTTTATTCAACGACTGCTTAGGATTTAACTTTTATCGTGTGCAGACGCAAAAACATTGGAATTTCATTCAAAGTGAGATTCTTTATAGAGCGGGTTGTTTACAAATGAAAGAACCCGAAAAAGTCGCAACGGTAACGAGGAATTATTTGCCGTGTAGGAAACCAGTTATTCACAACCACAATTTAGACTCTGATCTTAAGCA
>NW_004191656.1:25451-27229 GCF_000330505.1 Entamoeba invadens IP1
CTCTGAATATATCAACAACAAAGCTGAACACAACTCTTAACTATGGAAAGTATAACACTGGATATAACTGATAAAGTGTGGTGACTACATCTTTCTATTGCTAAACAATATCTTGGGGAATATGGAATAAGCGCAATTTTTAAAACTGAAAATATCGAATTTCTTGTAATATTTGAAAAAAAACGCGAAGACGAAGATTATGCTAGTTATTTTAATTAGTTGTGGTTCATTAGTAATACCTTTGGACATGAATATGTAATTGTGAAATTTTAATATAATTTTGTCAACAAGGAATAAAAAAACAACCAATACAAAATTGATATTGGAAAAAACTCATTGATGTTAAAAGAGAATCTAATGACACTTTTTGATTATTTAGAATCAAATATAACTTGCCTTCCCATAAAATTTTTATTTAATTGCTAACAATATGTTTACCAATTTAAAAGACTGTTATTGTTTCTTCGACTTCAAGTAGAAAAAACATGCATTTTTACTTGATAAAAATGGAAAAACCACAATGATGAAATGTGTCTGTAAAAATGGAACTACTACTGTTTCTTTTTTCATTGTACTCAATGTATCAATTGAAAATAGTTAATAAAGATGGGAATCATCAGAAATACAGCTTGTCTTAAATATTCCAAGAAAATTTTCACGAATAAAGTGTTATTCAAAAAATGGATTAAATGCATTCTTCTCTTAATTATAACAACAAAAAACACACAAAAATACACAAAACCTGACTGTCTTATTATAAATTGTTTGGTTTTTGTATTAACATTAAGCGGTTTCGTTACTCACAACTCATAAAGTTTGGATATTTGAGTCACTAAAAAACATGGTCTATAATATCGTGGAGTTTAATACTCGGTTTTCGAAACCAGGTTTATACCGCTTTTTTTTCAGAGCCAAGAGAGTAAAACTTGCCAAATATATTTATTGAAAAATAAATTATTGTCTCGATAAATATTAACCCTATGAAAACAATTAAATATATTAAACCCAAACCAAAAATGTTTAAAATAGAATAACAAAACCAAAATAACTGAGTTTATCTACTATTTTTGATTGTAAATAAAATAAACATAATCTTTAAAATGAAAAACATAAAAAAGGTTCGTTGTTTATTATGATCGTAAATTATAAAATGATAGAGTGGTGGCTATATGTCACAGTGACACGGGGAGCACATTATACAATAACATTATTCACGAAATCTTTATGATATTTTCTAGGATTTAATAGAAAATATTTGAGAGATGGGTCTTAATAGAAATATTGTAAACATTGATTGTAATTACAACAATGATAGCAAAGTAGTGATGCAAAAAAACAGAGTTTTCAACATTTTGTTGAGTTTTGGCTAATATGTTCGGTTCATTCTGACTTTCTCTCATCATAGCGATTTCATTCTATTATTCAACACTTTTGTGATGTTCCAATTTTTTATTTTCTAATCTATTTTTTGTGTTGGTCTTCTATCTCCTCATCGTCTTTAACAACAAGAAAACTTGTGACTTTTTTGTTTACCGGCTGTTTGAGGTGTTTGTAAAATTCTCCTATATCTTCAATACAATCATCAAATGAAAACACTCTTTCATAGTTTTACAGTGGTCCACATTCTGTTATTTTTAATAGGTGTCGTGTTTTCCAAGTTTCAAAAAAATGAATGTTTACCTTATAATAAAAACATATTCTCCAAGCAACTGTCCATTTTGCAGTTGATGTTAAGTGTACACGCGTCTCTGTTTGTGTCTTGTATCCGGTTGACATCA
>NW_004191656.1:27329-35535 GCF_000330505.1 Entamoeba invadens IP1
AATGTACCATCCCCAAATATTACTTTTGATATACTCTTCAGATATACTCTACTAAAAAAAATCAAAAAATCGCTTCATCTTCTAAATAAGCCAATATGAGTTAATACTTCGTTTAAAACAACCGTTTAATTATTGTTGGTTTGCCAAAATATTTTTTTGTTTTGTATTTTGAATGTAAAGCATTTTAATTAATATTTTTGGTTCTTAATATTTCTGTTAATTAACAACATTTTTTCTAAAGGTTTTTAAAAAAGTGCTTCTTTCAGTTTGTCTGTTAATTTGACATTATCAACAACAATTTTTTGATATATGCTTGACTTCGTTTTTATTTACAGCGTTTTGAAGCTTTAAATTGTGCAGTTTGATGTTACTTACATTAACAAGGTTATTGTCTTCATCAATGATAACAATAATTTCAAAAAAAGACTGTTCAAATATTTTTAATGATGTTGTTTTTGAGATAGACAAATTTATTATCTACAAACATGTCACTTAATTTCATTTTTTTTTCTTTAAAGTGACATGGTTAATGTGTGTAATTATATAAATCGATTCAAATTCAATTTTTTTATTGTAATCATAATTCAATCTATTAAAATAAATAATACGTGTTTGTTCAAAAACTTAAAAAAATTTAATAAACTAATTATATATAATTATATATAATTTTTGGTATTTTTTATCAATACTTAATAATAACTATTTAATTATTATATGTAAAAAGCTTGCATGATCTGCAAACCGGATTCAATTGGTGGCTAGCCCGTGTTAAAATTTAAATGTTTTTAACAAGATTTTGTGTTTGGAACTATTATTTATAATTTGTTGTATAAATCAATTAGGATTTGTCAGCCAGTAGTGATAAAAAAATGGCTTGCCACAAAATCTTCCAAACTATACACATTTTAAAATGATGGTAAAAAAGTAAACCATTTAAATAATGAGGAATAGAAAGCATAGTTTCATGTAATTTTGAAAAGCCATAACAAATTTCCATGTTTTTAATAGTTTTAAAACATAGTATATTAAATTAATGGTAATAGTTAGTTGTTTGTGTCAAACAAAAGATACTTAACTAAATTATAGTAATAAATGATGATTTATTCAGAAATAAAACACACAGAAAACAAAAAGACAATAAACAATTTGTTATACCATTTTATATTTGTGTTTTTTATAAATGTTTATTTCTGTAAAATTGTAATTTTTAACAACAATTTCTATCTTGAATAATTTATATAACATAAATATGAACATTTAATTGTTTGATGTGTTGTATTGTCATTAACAAACATTACTTGTTTTTTTATGAAATAATAATTAGGATTTTTATAGTATTTCAATTAACTATTCAACAAAATGATGTACTACCTAATAAAATAAAGTATATTGTTATTTGACATGTACTCAAAATACAAATTCAAATTAATTACCTGAATAAAACACGTTTCAAATTCAAAATGATAAGAAAATGATTATAATATTTAACACTAACAATTTACTTTAAATAATAATTGATACTATAATAGTATAACAACAAACACAACAATTTAACAATTATATAACTTTGTTTAAAAGGGATTAAACAAATAACTAATTATAAATAATATGTATTTTTTATAATGACATAATTTGTTTTTGTGAGTCAGAACAAATTGTAAAATTTTTACAAGTCGATCCAAAGTTGTTAACAACTTGTAACTGATTTTTTTTTTAAAAAATATTATTATGTTTTCATTATCAAATGTGTTGTTTAGAACACAACGAAATTTCAATATATATATATATATATATTAAATATTGTATCGTCCAACATTGTAAAGTCATTTATATATTTAAATATTTATATAATGAAACAACAAACTGTCATTATAACACGAATTAATTTGAGTTATAATTTTAAGTCACTTTATTAAATATTATTGTTATTATTTGTTAATGTTTTAATTAATAGGGAATCAAAACTCTCTTTGTGTTTTTTAATTCACTGATTTATGTTTAATGAATACATTAAAACAGTGATTACTTTATTATTAAAACAAGTTGTATTATATGTGATATTTGAACACAAAATGTAATAAATTTTTATTTTACATAATTCCAATAACATTTTCATATTATTTATTTATGCCATTCAATAAAAATATATTCTCAAAAACTTATTTGTTTTATTTTTCTTTGGTTTTTGGTTTAAATATTTAAATTTTATTATTTGTTTTTTCTGGTGATAATATGTTTTTCAAAAAATGTCTCACTATTTGAAAAGGCGTAAAAGGGTGGAAACCCCCGTTTCAAAAAAACCGCTTTTGATAATTTTTGGTGAATAATGGTAAAATGTTTTTGAAATGTTATTTGATTTTATTTTTTTTATTTAAACAAAAAGAAAAAAACATCATTTTCATTTTGCATGAGCATTTTTTCTAGGTGTTTATAAGAAGGCTGTTAAAGTCTATTTATATTACAATGAAAAGCTGAGTTATTACAGAATTTATTTGAAAGAAAACGGGAAACAGCTTATAATCGTAAGACATATAACCAAATATACATAATTTTTTAATTAATTTTTATTATAATATTTTAGTGTAGTAAACGCAGTGTTTGTTAGTCTTATATTGTTTGAATTAACAAACCAAATTATTATCTGTGCAGTCTGCATCATCATCTTCCTTATCTTCAGAGTAAATTAAATTAAGTCTTTTTGTCATTGTTGTTTTTTGTGCTTTGTTTTGTCTTCATAAACACATGAGTTCAAGTCTAAGTTGTCATTGTCGTGGTTTTAATGTTGTTAAACATAATAAACAAACTGTTTGACTTGCAATGAACTAGATAATTTGATATCGTTGCTTTTGGAGATCTCATTAAAAACCTTATAATTGGTAAAAATAGAACTTACATTTTTTAAGATCATGTTTGCGATAAAACAACACCAACTATGAAAATTATGATTATTAATAAAGTTAGTGTATTATGTAATAATTTCGATTGGATATTTTTAAATGAAAAATAATTTTGTTTTTAAATGTTTAATCTATTGTCAATCTATGATTTATATTATAATTAATGACATTGCGAAAGATTAAAATGGAATTGTATTAATTAATATATAAACTATTTATTAGTATAATTTAACCATTTCTGGACCTATAATTTACTAATAAAATTAATAAATTTAATATTAGATAATAATATAAACCATAATTATCATTTTACTTATGCTCAGATCCGAATAGAATGAACATGAATTGATCCATTTGACACAACGTATCGAAGCCGTGGTTGTCGTTCTGTATCTTTTAAACTTTACAAGTGTTGAGTGGTTTTCATTTCTTTTTAGACCCACCATTTGATTCAATTTTTAAACAAGTTAAAGTATAAATTATAATTAAATTATTAATGTTTTTAGTTATTTTATTCTTTTCAAATAAATGTAAGTATGTGCTTAAATTTTAAAATGTTACATATATTTACTGTAATAAAATGAACAAGATAGTCCATCAAATAGTAAGAAAGTTGTTGATAATCATTTTTTATAATTAGTGAATAAAGGTCTAACAACCCCTCTAAAATAAACAACACATCAACTTTCACTTTGGCACCAGGTCTTTTTAATAACGTATTGGGTTGATAACAGTCATTGTCTCCATGATGTTTTTAACAATTTTTATTGAAATGCACTTTTGAGCAAACATTTTGGCTGGCGGGGAAACTTGCTTCACTACTATTTACTTGTTTACTAGTATAGAAAAATAACGTTTTTTGGCATTTTGCCGAGTTTTAAAATATAAAATAATACGGTGGCGAAAACCGCTTTAGATCTTTTTTGTCTTTTCGTAACCAAATTATTATTGTTTTGTTATAAAAACATATCCAATAACCAAATATTGCCTTTTTAAATTGTGAAAAATAGTGTGTTTTTTCTCGGCATACAAATATTGTTTAACCAAATGTATTGAAAAATATACAAAAACACACAATAAACTTGAATTTATTCACCATACAGAAATCATTGCCGCACTTTCGGATCGTCCACAGTATCCTCACAGTCTTTTTAACATTTCTTTGCACGGCGTGAAAACCGCTTTACTATCATTTAGTGGTAAAATTACACATAATTATAATTAAAGTTTTTAATTTGCCTCAAATAATTGAGGTTTTGGTGGAAAAAAGCAAAAAACACGAGAAATTCTAACGGACATGTGCAGCGCCCCTTTACCGCTTCTGATATTTTACACAAAATTATCCGTATTATATTGATTTTATTAACCAATATTAATAAATTGCTTAGTTTATTTTATAAAAAATTTCAAAAAAGCAAGAACAACGAAATAACGAGTCATTTATCGCTTGCTTGACAGGCACTTAAAAAACTGCTGGGAATGGATGTACTCACGTTCAGTTGGTGAGTAAGTCCAAAGTGCGTTTTTTCAGTTCGGCAGTGAAATGCATTTCTGAGCGAATGAGGAATCCAACAAGAGGGGATGTGAAATAAAGGTGCAGTCTGTCTTTGCTGAGAGACATTGAAAAGTGGTTTATTAAAAACATGTGCTGGCCTGTATAATTACTATGTTGCTCGAGAGGTAATTGATTCGACGGTGAATAAGATTTAAACCCAAACCCAACACGTATACAATTTATTGAGATAGATTTTTTCTAAATTGTTTACTATTAAAAAGGAAATATATAAAATACTATATGTAATGGTTATATTAACTATAATATGTACTCATTAAAAAGAGAAAAACGTTTTGGTTTCATTCGCAAAGAAAAGATTAACATTTTGAATAATGTAAAATATGAGTTAAATATAATTTTATTTCGAATTAACTTTGAATAATTTATTGTTTAATATTCTATAACACGTATTTATAAGCAATGTTTATTTATTAAATTAAAATAAGATAAAACCATTAAAATTACTTGTTGTATACTTATTAATTTTGAAACCTAATTATTCAATGTATTCCAACCAACTTAATGATGTCTATTTCAAAGGGTTAGAACAACAAAAAAATGTGCCTCCAACTTCACTTTGGAATACATTATCATCACTTACAAAGGATAATCTAAAGGCTAAAATCATTTTGGACATCTATAATTCAACAAATATTCCAATTTTATGTGTGTTAAAACAAAAACCAAGTCCAACTCATAGACTTAATTCGGTTCACAACACGATAATCACTGGTTTATACAACATGTTGGGAACAACACTGACATGTTCATGTACTGAAATCATTAAACAATTTTGTTATATTTCCACTGAAATGTTTTCGTTTCAGATATACGCAGCAAGACATACTCGTTCCGATTCCCCCAAACAAATTTATGAATGCAAGTCATTCAGTTGTTGTTCTTCTGTCGTTATTTTTTGTTTGAAAAGAAATGTCTTTTTATATATTTTAACCCATGGCACACTGACCACGATGAGACATCATTAACAAAGGGTCTCCACGACTTAATTCCCCATGATAAAAAGCTTGCAATTCTTAAAGACGCAGAAAATAATGTGAGTACTCAAATATCAAGATTGAATCATGATTTGACGTATCTTCCACAAACAATCTATGACATAAGAAAAAAAAACTTACAAAAACCAGACAATCAAACAAGCCAATCAACTTAAAGTTTACTTAGACTCACTTACGGACTTTTCAACTGTGTTGTTTACAGACTCACAGAGGCGTTTTGTTGGATGTTTCTGTATTAACACGTTATCGTTATGTGAATATGATAATTCTTGTCTGGTTATCGATGATACACATTGTACAAATAAGTTTTTCAAACCACTTTTTGCTGTCATTTATAAAAAGAATAACACAAGTAGATTGCTATCGTTTAGGTTTTTAAGAGATTCATCAAAACAAGCTTTTGAGGAAAATCTGAACGAACTTAAACGTCATTTTGACAAAAGAGGGTTTTCACTGATCGGGTTTTCATGTGATCGCTCTGAAGCACAATCTTCGGCTCTCTATACAGTATTTGGAAAACATGTAAAAATCAGACATTGTTGGTTGCACATTCACAGGAATTTAGAAAAACATTTTTCTCGTGATGATGAAATCATTCAGTTGTTTGACGCAATGTTCCGGGAAAACACGAACATTGTAAAATGCCGAAGCACTCTTCCTCGCAAAACTTACTTTATTAATCTCAAATGAAAATGTCCATTCTTTTAAAATTAAAGATCAAATGTCTCCAAATGATAACGAAGAATACTTAGACTTCCTTACTCTTGTGTTATCATCAGACATTTTTCCTTCGGAAAACATCAAAAATCGCTCCAATAAATATAAAGTACTTAAAACGCTATTTGATATTAAAGACACGTTTTTACCTTCTCAAGTGTGCCAACAACTATATTCCAGTTCAAATCTTGCAGAGGGATTATTTTCTCATGCCAAAGGACCGATCAGATGTAAAACACCCACTTTAATGGAAGCTGTTAAGGCTTTTGTTTTATATACCCGACAACTACAATTAAAGGCAACAACTTTTTCAGAAGAACAGCTAAAAGCACTCAAATTACTTGTCCCAATGGATACGTTAAAAATATAACTTCGAACGCAGTTGATATACTTTTAGATAACTTTGATACTTTTATTTGCATGAATAAATGTCCAGCCGGCAATGGAAGTAATTGTATGTGTAGTATGTATCAAGAAACTGGAGTTCCTTGTAGTCATATGATTTATTTTCGAAAAACGAGGTGGAGATGCATTTACTGATTCAAAGTGTCCACCAGGATATTTTAAAGATATCAGAGGTAATACAAGATTGATTGTAAAAGGCCCGTGTCGTTCACCACTGTTTTCTGAGTGTGATTTTTCTGAAACAAATTTTATTGTTCATAAAATAAAAAGTGTTCATGAAATCAAAATTGTAACAGAAAATGGTTTACTCAGTGAAGAAGATGTAAAGAAAAAAATTGTTTGATTTAACCCACAGTTTGAGAAGAAAAACAATATTTAAAAAGTTGTTGGACTGGTTGAAGAAATTGATAAATTAAAAGAAGATAAACCCGGTTATATCGAAGACGAAATTAAAGATCCAATGATAATCATGTGTCCTGGTAAAAAAAGAACTAAAACATCAAAAAACGTTGATGACTCGTTGTCAAATAGACGCAAAAAATACAAAAAATGTGTAAAAAACAAATTAGAAAATGAAAGTAAACCGAAAAAACTAAAAGAATTTTAGTTTTATAAGTATACAACAAGTAATTTTAATGGTTTTATCTTATTTTAATTTAATAAATAAACATTGTTTATAAACACGTGTTATAGAATATTAAACAATAAATTATTCAAAGTTAATTCGAAATAAAATTATATTTAACTCATATTTTACATTATTCAAAATGTTAATCTTTTCTTTGCGAATGAAACCAAAACGTTTTTCTCTTTTTAATGAGTACATATTATAGTTAATATAACCATTACATATAGTATTTTATATATTTCCTTTTTAATAGTAAACAATTTAGAAAAAATCTATCTCAATAAATTGTATACGTGTTGGGTTTGGGTTTAAATCTTATTCACCTTGATTTGACTGTTGAGTATTTGTTTAATGGACAATTAAAAAATTGAAAAAAAATATAAAGGAGTGAAAGGGGGTTGAAAAAAGGTACACTCGCGGGTTAGTGTTTTTATTTTTTAATTTCTGCAAAAATTGAAAAAATATTTAATAAAAAGTTCATTTTATTTGATAAATTCTGAGTTGTTTTTTTGGTTATTTTGATTTCAAAGAAAAGTTTCCAAATCAATTTTCTTGCTCCTCTTTTATCATTCGGCAAATCCAACCTTTACATTAAAAATAATTCACAAATTTCGATAACAAACATCGGCATCTTGAAAAAGTCAGAGAGACTCTTGTAAACCTTGTTTTTTGAACCAAATCAAGGAAAATAAAAAAAATAAACTATACAAAAAACTATAATCATATTATCATTTTAATGTTAAATTATCAAAAGAGGTTTTTTCCTGAAGCTGTTTTTTTGATTCCTTTATGAGGTACAATTTGGAGCAAATTATTCAAAAAAATTCCCAAAACAGCATATTTTTATTTAGTGTTTTTTTTAAATTGAGCAAAAAAATTTTTTGTGAATAGGATTATTTATTTTATCAAAAAAAGATAAAATGCCATTTTTTATATTTCAAAAAATGATAATTTAATTGAGATTTGTAGTTCTATTCATAAAAATTAA
>NW_004191656.1:35635-38056 GCF_000330505.1 Entamoeba invadens IP1
AAAAACAATTTTTATTAAAGAATGACAATTATAATATTATATATATAATGTTTTTCAATAAATTAATATTTATAATTTAATTTCTAAACTCATTTTTAATTCAAAATAAATAGTATTACAGCTATTATGTAACATTTCTAAATAAAAGATTGATGAAACATTATTTTATATATACACTTTTTATTCAACAAAAACATTATATATCAACTAAATTAACATTATTAATAAAGTTAATAAGTAAAAATGGTATATCAAATAATACAGTAAAATGGACTCATACAATCAAATCAATTACACCAGTCGACCTTCTCGATCTTCAGCCCCTTTGTGTCGTCCTTCTTTGCACCCGTTGCTGTTGTGCACCGGGCATACCGCTTGGCATGTTATAGGCTACTGCATCCCGTTGGTTTATTTAGTGAAGATGGGCTGGATCTTAGCCTCTGTTTCCTTCTATTTCTGTGTGTATTCATTTTTTGATACCGATTGGTTGTTCATTTATTGTCAAGCCAGTAGAGTGTCTCCTTGATTATTGCTTCAATTGCCACCTTGTTGTCTGGTGAAAGTTTTGCTGTAATTTGTTTGTTGAGTGTGTTTTTCATCGAGTAGCAGAAGTTCTCAAGTCCATTCTTTGCTTCGACAAGTTCCTTCATCTTGTCGTCCTCCGCCTTGAACTCATCTGTCTGCAACCATCTTGTCGATATTCTACTTTGAGAGTCTTGTCTTGAGCTGAGACATTCAATATCCAATTTGCATCAAAGTTGAATGCGACTTCAACTTGTGAGACTCCATGGTGTAATGAAATGTGACCATAACTTGTGGTGCGGATGTAATTACAAACAACTCAAACTTGTTATGCATGTTGCAGTGTGATGTTGTAGATGCCTCATCCTCGAAGACTCAAATAAAAATGCCTGGCTGGTTGTCTAAAAAAATCTGCGACTATTCTTTGCAAATATTGTCGAGTTTCGTTGTATCAATTCTGTCATCATAAATCCAGACGTCTTAATCCCAAGTGTCAATGGGGCAACATCAAGCAACACTTTTTCTGTTGTATTTCCGCTGTTTCCAGTCAAAATGACAGCCTGTACAGCAGTACCATATGCAACTGCCTCATCTGGGTTGATGCTCTTATTGATATTCTTCCGATTAAAATGTAGTTTTGTAACAACAAGACTACCTTTTAAATATGAGTTGATCCATCAATCAGCACAACATCATCAATAATTCCTTTGTACAGTTTGGCGTTTTCAAGCACCTTCTCGACTGGTGCGATTGTTGACTTGAAGAAGTCGATGTTGAGTTCTTCAAAACGCGCTCTTGTGATTGATGTGTAAAAGTTGATACCTTCATACAACTGGTCGACTTCAATGTTTGCTGTTGCTGCCGATGATAGTGTTCGTTTTGCCTTTTCACACGATGTTCTGAGTCTTCTGACTGCTCGTGCATTGCCTGGAATGTCTTTTTGTTATTTCTTTTGAATTTGATAATGAAGTGGTTGACCATTAAGTTATCAAAGTCTTTGCCACCAAGGTGTGTGTTGCCTTCACTTCAAAGACAACATTATTCATTGCAACAAAATTTCGAGTTGACATTTTTGGACGTTGTCACTGATTTTAATTCTTTGTTAATTCAGAGAGTGACAATGGAGACGAAGAAAGTGAATCTGAAGATCAAATTATCGAAGTTAATAAAAACATCGAATAATTCAAAAAGATTTCAGAGCAAATAGAAATGTTAAACTTCACAAAAATACAACTGAGGCTTCTCATCCTTTTAAAGTCTCTCAAACCCCAGTACTTGTACCACAAACGTTAAATATAAAAAAGTTTTCAGAAGTTACTTATTGTTCGTAAAAAAAACAATGAATACATTCCAAGACGCAATTTACAGACTTTGTGTGATTGTTCCACCAATTTGACCTCACTAAAAATTGAAAATATTTATGGAGAACACATTTTAAACAAAAAGTTGGTCTTTTTTGATAAATTTAGATTAAAAAACTTTCAATTAAAAAATTGTAGAAATTGCATTTTTGAATAATAATAATCGATATTTATTACAAAAAAACGATTTGCAAAATTAATAAACAAAATAAATGTAAAAACTCGGGACACCCAGTACATATTTTTAATAAACAGTTTACAAACAATCATAAAAATGATAATTGACAAAATTAAGATGTGTTATTTCTTATTTTTTATGTACTTGTTGTATCCCCATTCATAAATACAATCAAAAACCCTTTCAATGCTGTTCAAATCCAAGTGCGAGCATTCCAAATATTTTATCGCCTTGATTTCCTTGGCAAATTGGATACCATCTTCTGTAGAAATTGGGTAATCGTGTATACTTTTCTTACCGTCTTTTCGTTTCTCCTTTTCGAAATCAAGTCTTTTCTCTGTATTGGTACCAACAAGTAAA
>NW_004191656.1:38156-51969 GCF_000330505.1 Entamoeba invadens IP1
TCTTTAAAAGTGTCAATTCCCACAGGGTAATAGTCGTGTATATCATGCGTTAAATGCGCTTCCAAGACTTTGTTACACTCAGCATTAAGTGCGTCAATAAATAAAATTTTATACACAACGTCTGATGGTATGTCAAAACCCATAGATATATGTATCGTGTTGAACTTTTTGAGTTTAAATAACAACAATTTTAATATAACAAGTTTTATTTTTATGATAAGGTTATACTATATGGTAAATAATATAGTTTATGTACTTTATATTAAAATTAAAAAACGAACTAATAAATTACTTTCTTATTTGTATTTAATTATGTTTACTATTATTAATGATAATAATATTATTTATTATAATTATTTATATAAAAATGCAGTTCTAGTCAAATTTGTCTCATTTCATATTTCAGTTTTAATTTGTGTTTGTTTTACAAATAAAGCGTGTATTAAATGATTGGTAAACTACCGTGTTCATTTTAATTGTTTGTAGTCATAGGGAAAAATCTGAATTGTTTAATTAAAGTCATTTTAAAAACTTGCAACTTTGACGTGTCAGTGCAACTTTGTTTATAGTATAAATATAATAAAAAATTATATGTTTTTAGAAACAAAACAAGAAAACACAAACAAATTTCTTTAAAACTATTACTCTAATTAAAATACTATAACTAAACTACAACTAAAGTTGCACATTTTTTCTCAATTACAGTAAAAAGTGTTTATTTGTGGGTTTTTAAACAGAGAAAAAATATATATTTGTGGGTTTATCATGGAATTGTGAAGTAAATTCTATTCACCATTTTTTCCATTAAAAATCAGTGTTATAGAAAATATAGTAGTTTTTTTTAATTATAAAAAACTATATTATTTATCTAAGTGTACCTAAATTCAAGGTTCGAGAGCAAAATAATTATTTGTGGGTTTTGCATTTGATTGGTCCATTGACCCACAAATAGACGTAACCCACAAATATAAAAACCCACAAAAAGACACTTTTTACTGTAGTTTTTTGGGTTGCACCATTCAACTGTGTCGTGTTTATCGAAATTTTGCAGCGAAAAAGTCTTTGAATCACACGAATTGGCTTGTCTCATTATTTTCTTATTATAAAGAGATGTTTAACATTTGCTCTATCCACAGTCGATATACAACACTATTTTATTCGTTGTATGACAATTGGAATTGTAATGTTTTTTATTAGAACAAGCAGTTGAACTTATCATTTAAATATCGAGTTATATTTTATGTTGATTTATAACCTAATTCTACTTTTTGTTGTTGTTTTTGTTATTGTCGATAAATAGAGTTTCCCCTTTGTTGTGAGTAAAAAACAAAGAAAAAATAAAGTTGCACACTTGTTCAAAATGACTTTACAGTAAAATTTCCCAAGAGCGGGAGGGCGTTGGAATTTTGTTCTCTTAAGAGCGGGCATTTTCGCCTATCAAACCTTAATTACCTCTTAATAGAAAACTCTATTTTTAGTTTCAGTTTAAAAAATGCCCGCTCTTGGGAGGTTTTACTGTAATCAAAATTTAAATAAAATAAAATAAAAACAATAAATTTATTTATTGTTAAAAATTTTTATTAAATATGTTAAAAATAATTATTATAAAAATGATAGTTTAATATTTGGATTATTAGTATATTTAATATTTTCTTGTTTATTTTTTATACCCATATTAGTTATAGTTGTAATAATGTTTAACTGAACTAAATATAATTTAAGTAATAATATAAACTAAAATTTATAATTTTAGTTTTCGAAGAATTATTCGAATTGAATAATGATTTTTTCAGAAATAAACTGTTATATTATCTTCTTTTATAAATATTTTGTAGAACAATAATTTGGCTTTATTCTGATATAAAAAACAAGCATTGAGCAAAACGGTGAAACCCGTGAAACATTGAGAATAGTTTTTTATAATAATATTTTGAAAATATGCAATTTTATCGTCAGAAAGTCGCTAAGACTGATTGTATTTATTATATTTTTTGTAACATATTATAGTTTAATTTTTCTTGGTTTGAAACATGAAATTATTATTGTCATATAATTCGAAACCCCTAAATATAGATAAAAAATATTTTTATCGAACAAAATGAAACAAACAAAGTCGATCTTTTACATTATAAACTTAAAATAATAATAAAATTAATTATAAAATATAAATATTGTTTTTTAAAAATGTTTTGAATATAAAAATTTTTTGAGCTACTTTTAGAATTACTTTTGAATTTTCCATTTTTTGTTTCCATTGTAATTATTTAAAATGTTTTACAATTTCTTCATTTTTAAGATGGTTATGATATTAGTATTATAATAACCAATTTAATTATTAAATTTATATACGTTAGTGTTTTGTATTATTGTAAAAACCCACCAAACCTATTTTCGACATCATTACCTACCAATAATTCACCACTTTTATAAAAATACCGTTTAATAATTAAAAATGAATCAACAAAAGAAAAAAATGATAAGATTTTTAAAATGGGGTATAGTATATAAATTAATAAAACAAGATTAATTTTTTAAAACAAAAAACTTGAATTAATTTTTTATATGTTGATCACTTTTCTGTTGTTGATATTTGTGGTTACAAAAGGGATGAAATGGTGTAGATATGGTAATGTAATTCGCTGTGTTATAGAAGAAGAAAACAATTATACATCTTGCAATAATTTAGCAACAAACAATAGCATAACATATGATAAATTCGACACATCGATCACAACATTTCATTGCGAAATTAGAACCAATTTGGTTCTTGAAAATCCTCCCCGAAATTTAACTTCGATGCTATTTTCACCATCAAACTCGACTTTTTTATTTACACTCATCGCCCCAACGCAAACACAAACAAAAGTAGTTTTAACAACATCTACAGTAAATTGTGACGTCACCTGTTCTACGTGTAATGGGCCGACTTCATCCGATTGTTTGACGTGTTATAAATACGGAAAGATGACTCAAACTCCTCCAAACAGATGTGAATATTGTCTTCATTGTGACAACGGCTGTACCCAATACAGTGGAGGAGGGTTTTATTGTCGTTTATGCGACAAAGGGTATCATTTAAGTGTTGATGGTGTTTGTGAATTACATGTAAATAGAGGAGATACAAACAATCAAACAATGAAGGGTGTGATATGTCCTGAAGGTCAATATGTAGACGTTAACAATGTCTGTCAAGATTGTTATTACGACTGTAAAACGTGTAATTCGAGTACTAAGTGCCTCAAATGCAAAGAGTCCAATAAAGCATTAATTAATGGAATCTGTTATTATTGTCCCAGTGCATGCGCAACGTGTTATGGAAGAAACAATGGAGAATGTACTTCTTGTACAAGTGGTTATTATTTAAAGGACGATTACTGTAAAGAATGTACATCAAATTGCTCATATGGATGCAATAAAGTGGGTAATGTATGTACTGAATGTTTAACAGGATCATTTGTCAATGAAACTGGGTCATGCATTTCATGTACTGAGATATCAAATTGTGATGCAGAAGGATGTCAAAATGGACAAACAAAATACTGTGAGAATTGTATCAATGGGTTTGAATCTGTTAAAGGTGTCTGTGTCTGTCCAAATGAAACGTTTCAATACTCACAAAATAAGTGTAAATGGTGCACTTATGGATGCAACACATGTACTGGTGAAAATGCAAATCAATGCACTTCTTGTTTAAATAAATATTTTTTGGCTAACAATTCGTGCATTAAATGCAATAAAAATTGTGTTTCTGGATGTGATGATGGTGTCACAAAATGCAAGACATGCTCCATTGGATATTACGTTTTAAATGGTGTTTGTGTGTCATGCACAACAATTCAAAATTGTGATACTAAAGGATGTGACACTGGCGATACTCCATATTGCAATATTTGTGCCAATGGATTTGTGGCTACCAAAGGCATTTGTGTATGTCCAGAAGGGCATTATATAAACAGTCAAAATGTCTGTCGATTGTGTTACGAAGACGAAAACAACTGTAAAACTTGTGGAATACAGTCAAATAACACAATGAAGTGTACACAGTGTTATTCGCCTTTTGTTTTAACATCTTCTGGTCATTGTCAAAACTGTCAAAGTTATGAATTTTTTAATAAAACGACTTTAAAGTGTGCTTTTAATGATGAAAATTGTAAATCTAACATTAAAGAGGATGTTTGTATAGGTTGTAGTGATATGGCATTTTTAAGTGAAAATAAGTGTTTAACTCCAAGTGGAGAGTGTTCTTTGGTTTCTTTATCAAATTGTGAAATGTGCAACAACGGAGTGACAGTTGGTACGCTGTGTTCAAAAACAGTTGAGAGTTGTAAATATTACAAAGAAACAAAAGACAACATCAAGTGTTTGCAATGTAACGACAGCGCTTTTTTCGATATAAAAACTACAAAATGTAATATATTAGTTAACAATGTGACATATAGAAATAATCACATGTATAAATGTGGTGTTAATGAATATAAAAATGAAGAAGACAGTTGTCTAAGTTGCGGAGAATTTAATTCGAAAAAGTGTTATCATATGAGTAATAAAACAATTCAAATCTTATCATGTCAAGAAGGGTATATTTATGACTATAACAACAATATATGTGAAGCACCAGTAAATTGTAAATTGAAAGCGGGAAATGACTGTTTGAGTTGTACTGAATTTAATATGAATATGACAACCAATAAATGTCATTTATGCGAATTAGTTGACCACTGTATTATATATAAAAATGATTGTACTTGTTATAATTGTTCGAGTGGATATCTTCTTGACAAAAATCAATGTATTTCAATAGAGAAATTACACTGTGAAATATCAAATGAGTTTAATTGTGTGAAATGTGTCAATGGATATATAAGAAACACTTTAAATGATATAAATAATTTAAATGAAGAAAATACTGCATATTGCCAACAACAAAAAAATAATATTAAATATTCTAAGTACGACTTAAAAGGAGAAATTAACATTTTTGAATGTATTAAAAATTATTTCTTATTTAACCAGACATGTGAAGAACAATTAGCACAAAATTCAGTGTTAAAAACAAATGAAAATTTAGAGTGTAGAATTCAATCAAGTAAAGGATGTATATCATGTCAAGAAGGATATTTTAACGACCACAACTCCTGTTTTAAATGCGAAAATAACTGTCAAACTTGTTCGAACAAAACACACTGTTTGACATGTGATCGATCAAATAATATGCTTTTGACTTCAGAACATACATGTGAGGAATCTACTTTAAGTCTGAAGTGTTTACAGCCGATGGCAGGTAACGTTGGATGTGCCATATGTCGTGATGGCTATTATTATAAAGACAAAGATTGTATCAAATGTGACAAGTCTTGTTCCACCTGTAAAAACGGCATTTCTTGTTTAAAGTGTTCACTCAATTATTTCTATGATATAGAAGAGAATTTATTATGTAATAGTTATGATTCTCTAATACAATGCAAAGAAAAAACACAAGAGGGGTGTGTTCAATGCAACGAGGGGTATTATATAAAGACGCCTTATTGTGAAAAGTGTCCTCAAAACTGCACTTCTTGTGTGTCGTCTACTCAATGTGTGACTTGTATAGAAAATTATGTGATGATCAATAATAAATGTTTATATCATTCAACTATAGAATTCTGTATTAAATCTAAAAATAACATTTGCACGAAATGTAATCAGAACCATCGACCCAGTGATGATGGAATGATGTGTCTTGTTGATTATTTCGTTATTATTGGAGTTCCGATTATAGTAACAACAATAGTTATTTTTATTATAATTATAGTAATTGTTGTACTGATCTACTTCCTTCAAAAAAGACGCAAAGAAATAGAAAAGAGAGATGTTTGCGTATTTAAAATGAATAAATCGAATTTAATTTTCCATTCAATAACAAAGGAATTGTGTTCGAATAAAAAGGTGATGGTCTTTGAAGGAAAAGATGAGAGCTGTGAAATTGAAGTGAACAAGGAGAGTCGTGAATTAATATGTTTGGGGAACACCACATCGCATCGCTTGAAAATTCAAATGAAAGTGAAAGAGGGAAACGATGTCTATGAAATTCGAAGTGAACCTCCTCTGATATCTTTAAAGCCGCACTTCGCCTGTGAATTTGAAATCTTTTTGAAACCAAATTTTTCAACAAAAATCGAAGATACCATTGCTTGTGTCACACTTGATCTTGTAGAAGGCACACAGAAAGTCGTTTACATCAATATCAAAGCAACAACTAAGATGTCCACTCGACTTGATTATCACGAATTAAGAGAAGAAAAGAAAATAGGTGAAGGTTCCTTTGGAATAGTTTACAAAGGCTTTTACAGGGAGAATTGTGTTGTGATAAAAATGATGAAAAATTCGACTCAGATAGAAAGGGGGGTGAGTGAATTTGAGAAGGAAATTGAAATGTTAGACAAATTTAGATGTGAGTATATCATCTATTTTTATGGAGCAGTGGTGATACCAAATAAGATGTGTATGGTCACTGAATTTGCACAATTTGGGTCGCTACAGAACTTTATATATTCGCATAAGAGTAATTCAAATACAATTAATATGAAAATGAAAATAAAGTTGATGTTAGATGCTTCAAAGGGAATTTTGTATTTACATGAAAATGGGATCTTACACAGAGACATTAAACCAGACAACATTCTCGTGTTTTCACTCGATACTATTGACAAAGTAAATGCAAAATTAACTGATTTTGGCAGTTCAAGAAATATTAATTTACTGATGACTAACATGACATTCACTAAGGGAATTGGAACTCCTGTGTATATGGCGCCCGAAGTCTTAAATCAAGAAAAATATAAAAAATCGGCTGATGTGTATTCATTTGGAGTGACTTTATATGAAGCTTTCAGTATGAGTGAGGCTTTTCCAATCGAACAATTCCCATTTCCTTGGAAAATTGCGGAGTTTGTAACTGCAGGAAACCGACTCAAAAAGACGGACATTATAACTACAAATGAATATGAACTAATTACACGATGTTGGGCACATAACCAAAATGATAGACCAACTATTAATGAAGTTGTTGACGACATCACTACGTTATTTGCGTCTTATTAATTATTAACAACAATTAAGTTATATCTAAGTTACCAACTATTTTTGAAACTTTTAAAAATCATTTAAAATTATTCATAACCTTTTAAAAGTTTTTTCAAAATTATTTTAAAACTTTTAAAAAACTTTTAAAAATCATTTTAAATAGCAACACACGTTTTCGAGAAATTCCCCGTCGTCATTTCCATAATTAGATCTCTGACTTTAATATCCTCCTTCGCAATAATGAGTTTCTTTTCTGCTGTTTCAATCCCTCCGTTCTTCAGATTTTTAAAGACAAAATTGATGAACTTCGCGTCACTACTTTTCGGCACATCAGTGATGAAGATTTTATTCAGTGACGCGTAGACAATATCGACAACCAAAATGTTTTTCTTTACAACAATAACTCTGTCATAACACACGTGGATCTTCGCAGAGCTTTTTTTAAGATTCTTTTTGAGTGTTTCATACACCAATTTCGTCTTCTTGAGGACTTCTCTATAAAAGCAGACCGCAAAGATTTGTGTGAGTAACGTTTCCCGGGCAAGCATGTCGGGTAAAATGTAGGTTCTTTCCTTCTTCTCGACTTTATTCTTCCTCTCTCTGTCCATCACTCCATTGAACCTAAATACGACGTGTGGGACCTTTTCATACGCATCAATCTGGCGCATTTCGTTGATTAATATTTCGTTCATGATATTATGTGACGTGGGCTCGATATTTAACAGGGACTCAAACGTCAAAAGGACGATCCGGTCTTGTGCTTTGAATTTCGGATTGACCTTCCACGCGTGGAATTCCCTCTTCACAAACCCTTTTGACCCTTCCGGGATCATCACCTCCGTCTCCCCAAACACTTTCGACAGACTTTGCCAGTCGTCGATAATATCAAACAACTTTTGCCATCCACTTAGAAGTCCATACGTCCCATAATTGAGGGCCATTCCCTCTAAAAGTTTCTTCACGTTCTTTTCTGGGTGAATGATATACCCATGGACAAAATTATCTCTCATGGAGCCTTGAATTTGAATCAAAGAACTCACAAGGTCGATTATAATGTTCTGTGGAACCTCCTCCGCACTAAACCACGAGAAGTCCAACACTAAATTGTACGGCAATTGGTCCGCCCCGTTCGTTAAGACTAACGTGATGATATCAATGAAGTCCAAATTATCGTGGCGCTGCGGATTCTTATTTAACTCCGAAAGGTAGTGGACAAAGTTGTTGATGATCACATAGAAGACTAACTGCTGGTTCGCCAAAGAGTCGCCTCTATAGAAGATTTTGTCTCTCTCCAAGCACCTGACAAGTTCCACGTCGCTCATCTCGCGTTCACTTTTCTTCGTCTTTTTCGCAACTAAAAATGGGGGAACTCCAATGATGTCAAAGACCTCTTCTATTGCGTTCTTCTGCGCAGTCGTCGCGCTGATGTTTCCATTTGAAAGTTGCGCATTTAAGAAGTACAGTATCTGGTGGAACGAAAACAATTTAGAGATCTTAATATGCTCAACGTTGATATATTTCATTGACTCTTCAACACTCTCCGTCATCACTATCGTCTGCGTCGATATGAACATGTTACTCTCTTTAATAATCGGGTGATAATCTATCGAGAAACTCAACGTCTTCTCTAAGAACTTCTCCTTTGTGGAAGTCACTTGATTCGCTATGTTCTGCAACACTTTCGTCACTAATAATAAGTTCCGCCGACTCTTCGGCGTCACCTTCGCTTCAACTCCTAACAGCCCAAAGTTCTCCGGAGAGGCAATCGCTGGACAAAAAATACGAAGAAAGAGAAAACCTCCTACTATTTTCGTGGGAAGCTCGCGGTCGTCGGAAAAGTGCTTCTCACAACTCAACCAAAGACAATTGCAGATCGTCCGAATCTCTTTGGGAACATCAGTGCGAGCAGATACAATGGATTCTATTAACTCTTTGCAGATGTTCTTCAGTGCTACTAAATTACTCCCAAGCAGTTGACCCGGTTGTATTTTGCTTGATTTGAGTCATACATTTTCAATGAAAGTGAAGAATAAAATTGGAAGTCTATGTATTCACTGTATTAGACTTTCGATTGTGAATATTTTGAATATAACAGAATTATTTATTAGTGTCAAGTAAATTGTGTATGATACTATAAAAACATATAAAATTTGATATTATATCTAATAATTGTAAGTTACTCTTAATAGTAAATTAATAGTATTTATTAGTATTATTATACTATTAAATTTAATAATAAAATAATTAATATAATTTCTATTAATAGAACATCCAGTTTCTATTTTTCTATTATAATGATAAATTAATAGTTTGTTTATTAATTTATTTATTATTAAAAATTAACTTATTTTTACTATAAATATATTCGTATTTTTAACAGTCACTTGAGTGAAAGTAGATTATATAAAAGTGTGAATAGTTATATTCAAAATATCATAAAGTAAAATTTTACAAATTTGAATGAACAAACGTTTCGTCGATTTCATATGATTGTTGAGTTGTGACTATTTTTAATATTGTGTTTTTGAGTGTGTTATTTAAGAACTTTTTGGACGCGGATCGGGCAAAGGCCGTCAGAAGTCGAGTGCAAAGGTTGTTCTGTCGAAAGAGCTCTTCCTTCGAGTGTGCTTCTTCGAACTCCCTTCCAATGAGATATTTGATGAATGGGAGAATCCGATCGTTAAGTGAAAATAATTCGATGATAATCGCGATGTATTCGTCTAATGTGTAATTCGACAATTTGTCTCCGATGAATGCCGCAATACTGTATATTACCATTTCATTGTTCAAGAGCGTACAGACGAAATATTAACACCAAAATAGATCAAATTCAAAATATTCAAATCGTTCAGATGAATTAAAAAGTTCTGTGTAATTTATTCGAGAGAAATTTTTTGAATGAACAAAATGAATACTTTGAAATATTAATACAATAATAATTAATTAAACTATTCAAAATATAACTCGACTCATTTTATTAAAAAGCGAATTATTTTATAAGAAATAAATACAAAGCATTTATAAAGCAATAACTCCAATTAATAAAATAATTAAAAAGTCCACTTCTTCGATATTAAATACAAACAAATAATGAAAATAATGAAAAAAGGAATTAATAAGAATAAAAAGAATTAATTATTATTTTAATTGATAATGTAGTAAGAATAAATAACAAGAAAACAAATGATTAAAATTTGATATAATAACTCGTTGATATATAATTAATTACTTGGTGTGTTATATTAACAAAGTTACAAACTCTAAATGCTGAGATATCCGATTCACTACAGAGGAGTAATGCTGAAACACAAATTGGAAGGACTCGTCGTCCCAATAAAACGTCTTCCCACGCTGTTCCTCCGTGGGGTTCGGATCGACTACGCCACCAGAAGTCTCCGCTACCATTTTACTGAATGAAGACATCAAAGTTGATACAAATAAGAATTTTAAGTTCGGTTTTATGAATTTCTGGATTCCTTTGATTAACATTTTTAATAACAATTGTTTGGTTTTTTAAAAATCGAATTGTCTTGTTTGAAGTAACATTTCTAAATAGATTTTTGGGGTCGTTTTATTTAATACAGCGTCAAAAAAACAAATGGATTAATAAAGCATATGGGATATCTCTCTATTTTGGATAGACAAAATGTATTATACATTTATTATAAATATATTATAATGGTTAGTTTGTTTTCCAAAACAAGTTCTATACAGCCAATTTTGTAGATTAATTAGAGATTTTATATTTTTAATTTAATTTATTAATATAAACTATAACATTTATTAAATAATAGTTTATAATATAATATAATAATATTAATACTATTAATTATATTTTTATTGATTTGATAATGATAATAAAGACATTCAGATAAAAATAATTTTTTTAATAATAATGTTTTAAATTTAATTTTCCCAACTTAAATTATAAATATTAAAATTATTTCAAAATCAAATAACTGATAACACAACCAATAACATAAATAAGGTTAAGACCATTCGACTAATCATTTTCAAACATTAAAAGTAAAAAATACAGTTGATTTGGTAATAATTTTGAAAAAAAAATAACGAGAAAAAATTGCTAATTAACTCCAAAAAATATCAGTTTTTATTGAAATATATTAAGTTGATAAACTAGCTATTAAATACAACATAACTCTCTTTCCTCGACGCTCACGACATAACTTCTTGATTTCAGTTGTTTTATTAATTTAATTGTAATTGTTTGAGTTATTGTTTTATTTGATCGTTTAATGCATGTTTGTTATCAATACTATTTTTTTGTTTAAATCTTGTACCGAATTAATTGTTTTACTTGTTAATGTAAAAAAGCGTTTTTTCTATGTTTTTAACAATTTGGAGCTTTCTTTATTTGTTTTATATGAAAAATATTGAAAAAGGTTGATGTTTTATTTTTTTGTTGTGTGTAAAAAATTAAAAAGAGGAAAAAATGGTTTGAATTTTTTTGTAGATATATCCTTGTGATTTTAGTAAAATTAATATTCAAATGATAACAAAAATCACTAAGATATTTTAATTTTTGTTATTTCAAATCGTCTCCAAATGTTTCATAATGAAAAAAACAGAATGTAAAGACAATGAACATTTGTAATAAGCGTTTAGTCGCCACTTATACATTTCATCAACTCGATTTACACTAAATTAGTAGAGTGTTGTTAATAAATAAATGTACAAACTCTAACAATAAGAGAGAATGGTTTGGATATTTAATTTCTAATGAACCAACTTCGACAACCGTTGATAAAATTAAGTATCTTCGAAATTATATTTAACATTAAATATTTCTTTTAATATGAAATTGATTTAATATTACAAATAAAAATAATACAAACTAAACTGTTTTTCAAAAGTCGGTACTGTCATATTTTTAGAACTTCCTAAAGTCCCGTTTTTTATTTTTTATTTTTCCTAAAAAAATAAAAAAACAAAAAATCGAAAGTACCGACTTTATTTTGAAAAAATACCAATCCCGTTCAATTATTTTCGTACAAATTCGGGAAAATGTTGGAATATTAGCCAGCCTTTTCCAAAAAACCTGATCCCGTTATTTGATTTGACCTCAACTCGATACTTCGCAACATATATTCAGTACTGTTGGCATAAAAGCACAACAATAAACGTTTTAGTGAATTTGAATGGTGTTGTTTGTGTCGAGTTTTAACTGAATATTACTCTCGTTAAAATTTAATTGAAATTTAAAACAAACTGTGGTTTTCCATTCTGAATAAAAAATAATGAAATAAAGAGTACCAAAAACACCAAAAAATAAATTACACAAATGTTTGATAATTTTGACAGACCAAGTCAAAGAACAACACAAGAAAAGACGATAAAATGATATAACAATATTGTTTTGTTATAGAATATTTTAAAAATGATGTTCTCACTGAATGCTTAAAGAGAATGTCGACTTTATAAAACCCAACAAAGATAAGTCATCAAATCATTTTTATATTTTTATTATTCTTGTGACAATACTACTAAGCATACTAATCTTTGAACCTAGCTTTTGTTTTGTGAATATTTTATTAATTATTAAAATGTTTAATAATAAAAAAATTGACATTAAGTATATTTGCTTTTGTACTAAAATGCACTTTTTTGACAATTCACATGTTTTTTATAAACAAAAATCCTGTTATTTTAAATTTTATATGGAATTTTTTAATGCTTAAAAATTCTTCAAGTAAAAAATATTTTTTGAAGACTGTTTTTCTCTTTTTTTACTTGGAAAAAATAAGTGATATTTATTACAATGAAACGATTCCCAAAAATAATAAACAAAATAAATGCAAAAAATCGGGACACCTCAGTATTGACTTTTGAAAAACAGTTTATATTTGTTTTAACTTTTAGTTTTTTATGATATTATTATTTTGAAATTTTGGGGTTTATTTAATTAAATTGTTATTCAAAAAATATTTTTGTTTAAATAGTTCATCAAAATAGTATGTTGTGTTTCAAAGGAAAAAAATTATGGAAAAAAACTTACAATAAAGTTCAACGAGTTAAATATAATTTTAGGCAATCAAATTTATTATTTTTTGTTTTTTATGGAATTTTTGAGTAGTAAAATAACATCCGATCATATGAAATTAATAAGGAAAAACACGGTAAGGTGTCCAGACTGATTTAAATTAGTATTTAGATATTATTTCTAAACCAAAATTGTTTGTAATATTATTTCGAAATATAAGATTATTATAGTTTTGAATATTATACAAGTATTATAATATATATAATAATATAATTCATAAAAATTTAAAATATGAGGAAAAATAAAATTTTAAAATTGTTAAAATTTATAAAATATATAAAATTAATTTTAATTAAAAAAACATTAAATAATATTGAAAATAATCATAATAAAATTACAAAAGAGAATAAATAACAAAAAGATATAAAATAAGGAAATATATATTATAACGTTATGATAAATATATATAAAAAAAATAAATCAAATATCATTAACATTATGGTTTAAAAAAAAATAAGTAAATGTACATATCAAGGTGTTCATTATCAAAAGGTATGTCGAGGTGTTCAATATCAAGAAGTATGTCAAGTTGCTCAATATTAACATATCACTCAAGTTGCTCATTATTAACATATCACTCAAGTTGCTCATTATTAACAAGTCACTCAAATAAATTTTTTTAATTTAAATATGTTCGTTAAATTGTTAAATATCAATAATTATATACATCAGGATTAATTAACTAGTATA
>NW_004191656.1:52069-53579 GCF_000330505.1 Entamoeba invadens IP1
CCTCTTATCCCTATTTGCAGCAAATTTCGATTGTTTTAACTGGGTTTTTAAACCCAGTTATAGACACCTCTCATAGTAATAATACTTGAGAGGTCTTGTATCACTCAGGTTGTTGCTTTCTATTGTGTTAATGGATGCCAACAGATTAATAAAACAGATGTGAATGAAACAAACAGTATGAAATAAATTGTTTTTTTCGATTTTTTTTAAATAATTAAAAATTTTAGTTAATCACTTATAAACCCTGAATATATAATAAAGCTATTAAAAACTATTAAGATTATAAAGAATTATTTTTTCTAAATAACATTTAAAAACAAAAAATGGAATAACATTTTAAACTGTTTGGAAATAAAACATGAACAATTTGGTATTACAACATAAAATTATTATATAGTGTCATATTGGATAACGTAAACATGTAAAGTCGTCCATTTTCATTGTAGGTTGTCAAAATATTTTCATAAAATAACAATAATTTACCACCTCAATATTTGTTACCATTCACACTGGATTGTTGAATACCATTTGCATGAATCCAAAGTTTAAGATATGATGAAGAAAAAATCTTAAGCCACAAGTTTTATATTTTGCATGTTGATTGTTAATTCGAAAAGACTTTACCAAGATGAAAAAACATTTTCTATAAACAAGGTTTTTAACATTAATTATAATAGAAAATGTTCTACATTTCATAATTGAAAAAAACACATTTCCCGTAATTTAATGATGTTTTGGAGCAATGAAACAAAGAGAGAAAATAACAAAAATGTTGAAAAAAAGAAAAATGAAATTGGTTTGAATTGATTGGACAATTTTGTAAAGTTTCAGTTTTTTTCAAAGGGTTAAAATGATTGGTCGTTTCCAAATTGTGCACATTTATTACAACGGGAAGAATCCCTAATCATTAGGAGTTTTTACTAAAGGTTCGGATTCATTTCTAAAGTACCGGGTCCATTTTCCCTACTGTAATATTCTAATTTTTTAATTATCGAGAATAATATATTAATTTAACATTAAAACTATGATTATTTTAATTTATAAATTATTATATTAATTATTTATACAATTATAATTTGAATGACAATTTTCCTGTTTTTTTATTAAACAATTTACACGTTTACACATTTCTTTTTATCTCTAATTTGTTGTTTACAATTCATATTTAGAATTTCTGTGATTTCAAATTGTATAAAATTTAATTTGTGAGTCAATTTCATTAATTATATTAAAACGTTTAAAAAATGAAAAAAATGATTAAAATATGAAGAACAAGTTGTTTTATTTTTTTTAACAAATTGCACAACTCACCACATTTTTTTACATTTGTAATGGTTATTTTAAAACTACACACCATAACACTCTGCACATTCATACTCTGAAAACTTCTTGCAATTGTCAAGTGGAATGTTATTTAAACATTTCTCAATTTCTCTTGTTGTAAATTCCAAATCTTCATCATAGCTACTTTTGACAAAATATGCTACAAATTTTAAAAGTTTAGACAAGT
>NW_004191656.1:53679-56369 GCF_000330505.1 Entamoeba invadens IP1
CCACTACTGTGGGTTGAAACAGTTTGCATTTCCCAGCAAGTTTATTAACATAAATTCAAACATTGTCTGTTGTGTCAAAATTATACCTTAAAACATATGTAACACAATTGACAGCATTTCCATATCAACTTAGACCCTTTCTGTCACATTGTAAATATTCAGTACCACTTGGATAACACTCATTGTAGCACTGTTCACACCCATTGATGTCGTTTTCTTTGTAATACACAGTCTTCACTAAAGTACTACAATCAAAATACATTTACAATTAGATTTGTGTTTCAAATTGAAAACAATCGGTGAATTTAAATTGTGCCTTTTTTCATTACTATAAATTATGTTTACATCATTTTTTTCTTCGCAAATTGAACATTTTGAAATAAATGAGTAGACATTTTGGCGATACGGAGTGGACAGATTAACACGTTTTATGTCAATGTAAATTCGGCATTTTTTACATAGAGTGCATTATTTGTCGTTGTTCATTATGTAAATTGTAAAATTGCAATCGATTTTCTTTTAATAATATTAACCACCTAAAAAACAATATCTATTTGAACACAAAGTGCATCGATTCAATATCAACTTGAATATCAAACAATTTTAATGTAAAATACAATTTCATTAACAACAATCAACTTTTGTTGTGTGATTGTAATTAATAAACATGATTGTAATTAATGTAAATCAGTTTAAAAAATTAAACATGACTTTTGATTCAAAAATTTCAGTAGATAATTTGAGAACTTTGATTTTAACAGAAAATTGTTCTTTTTCTATATATAATTAAAGGAAAAAACTAAATTGATAAAATTGAAAAAAAACTGTTATTTGTAATAACGGGAAAAAACAGAAATAAATATTTAAAAATATTATTAATTTATTAAGAATGTCAATACAATATGAGTTTTATGACGTACAATACATTCGTTGTTTCCTTAAGTAATACAAAATGTCATTCATTGTATTATTTATATTATTAGATATTTGATAAAAATATAACAATTAAAACTTTTTACTAAATAATAATAGTATTTATTAATAATTAATATAAAAAATATAAAATAAAAAGTAAAAAAGTTCGAAAATCGAACAAACACAAAACAATAAACTGGAATTCATAAGTCGACAGCACTTAATTTAAATTGGTCTATTTTAATGCAAAACATTGGGAAACACACTATTCTATTTATATTTTGAATTTGACTTTTGAATTTCAGTGGATTAATAAAGGAAAAAACGTTTACTTATTTATGTAAGTTTAATACACTTATTAATCAGTTGATTCCAGAGCTATTGAACTAATGGTGGAGTAAATTAACAACGACTTTATACCACCAAAGGCGTGAACTAAAATGAATGTTCAGTAGACAAACTGCTGTTCAAAAAAATATTATTGTGAATATCAAACGGCTGTTTGTCCGGTTGTTTATTCCAATTTCAAAGTTTGTTACTGCAATAAATGCTAACATTTTTAGGAAAGTGGTTTTTGAATGAAGTTCTTTATGTACGTTCTGGCAATTGTGATGATGGTTATTTTAACAACAATTCAACCACTACTTCATTCAAATTTAAGAAGACTTAGCGGAATGCCACAATTACACTGATGGGAATAAATGCATCTTTTAGACAACAAACTAATATTTGTTTAAAAACACTGGAAATATGTTACAAAGAGTCAACAACAACATCTTGTGAGAAGTGCAAAATCTGGAAGCAATTGTTTGATAGGTGAGACGTACTTAAAGATTTTGTCTTGTATTGACAGATTCAATTTGGTCAATGAAGGAACGTGTTTTGCATGAAATACAATTGTTGTTTATGGAAACTACAAATCGACACTGTGTGTATCACGTGAACAACTGAAAATTTCAACCAGACAAAATTTGCAAAAAGATTGTCCAGAAGCGTATTTTGCAAATAAAAATGTGTATACTGTTTGTGTTGAGAATTTTCAAGACATGTAATGAAGAAACTAAGTGCGTTATTTGCAAATATGATGCTTTGATTATTGAATCCACCAAAAAGTTTGTGAAAGACAGTTGTATAGAAATGTATTAAAAAGATGGTGCTTAGAAAACGTGCAAGAGATGCAAATAGTTTACAAATTCGACTGATTGTCAAGAGTTTGTTGCACCGAAAATGATAGAAGAAGGAATAATGAAGTGTGTTAAAATGTGAAATAGATTCTTTAATGTTTACAACGAAAGAAAAATGCGATAAATGTAAAGAGAACTTTTTATTTCAGAAGACACTTACAATACGCCGTGCAAACAGGGCAACACTGGATGTGAAGTTTGAATGAACAAAAGTGGTCATTGTGAATTTGTGTTGCAGCTTTGGTATTTGTCTTGATGATCACATTCTTAGTTACTTTTTGGTTGATTATGGTTTAAAAATCGGTGTTTAACAATAACAATTCAAATTGATTATGTAATTATGTAATTATGTAATTATTATAATTGCAAATTACAAACAATGGAAACGAATATTTTAAATATAATATTACTAATAAATTAATTTGGCTCAATTCATTAGTAATAACTGAATATTGAGAAAAAAATTCATTTTGCAGCTCCATCTCTTAAAATAGAATTTATTTATTATTTGATATAATATATTATTAAAATTATTGTAAATAGAAAATTTTAGTTCATATTTGGTCTGGTTTATAAAATAAAATTGCAAAA
>NW_004191656.1:56469-62998 GCF_000330505.1 Entamoeba invadens IP1
TCAGATCATGTCACTTTCTATTTACAAATAGATTTAGAAAATAGGATGAAGACTTTTTAACACTTTAGTACCAAATAGAGATACGCAGCAATATAATAAGTTGTTTTCAAAAAGCATTTGTGGTCTAAAAGCAGAATTCCACCCTTCCAAGGGGGAGATCCGGGTTCGAGTCCCGGCAAATGCATTTTTATTTATCAAACAAATGGGTACTAATTTTTCAATTTTTGGTGTTTTTATCCTGAAATAATTGGAAACTTCACATTTTCTTTTTTTATCAACTTTATATTAAACACTTTATTAACACTTTTAATGACACTTTTGGGTTTAATGATTTTAATATTCTCAACACAATTTCTGTTACTTTAAATAAACTATGAATTTAATTAGACCAGACTTTTAATTTGTTTTAACATTTTAGAATTATTAATTGTATTCAAAAAAACAATAAAAACAAATGATTATTTTCAAAAATTAATAAAAACAGAACTTTTTTCTTTTGATAACTTCGGTTGTTAAGTGCGAGCAATGGACAGTTTTTCACGACTATCTGCACGCCTTTAATTTTTCCAATGAGTCGTTTCAATGTCTTGCACGATTGCACGTGTATCTTTGAGACATTTTCCCCAACAATTATTTCCTCCAAATTGTCACACATATTAACTACAATTTTTTCGACATTTTTATTACAAACAATTTTCTTGCACTTTGCCCAACTCACGCGCGTCTTTTTCTTTTGCGCTTCAAATACAATTTTCTTATATTTATTTTCTTCGTAATTTCTATTTATTTTTAAAGACTTTGTACCGACTATTTTCTTGAAATCAATATTTTTTAAATCAACAAATTCGGTCTTGTCGTTGAGTATCAATTTGTCACCACAAAACTTAACACTTCTTTCAATATAAATGCGTTTTGCAGGCAAGTCGGATAAATTTGTTATATATGCCGCTTTCATCACATTTATCACAACATTTTCATTGACATAAAATTCAAAATTATAGATATTGTATTCTTTATATGGATATTTTATATAAAAAGCACACAAATTGACATGACCAAATACCTCCACCTTGTTACAAAATTTTGAGGTCTCACACTTTTCTTTATTTATCTATAAGTTTTGAGTACTTTTCTTTTGAGTATACAATATATATACATTCACCAACAACAGATTCAACTTCTCCACAAACGACTCTGACACAACAGTCTGAAGTTATAAAAACGCGCTTTGCCTTCTCAATATATATTTCGTTGATTTTATTAATTTCGCTGTTGTTACAAATTTCTACATCAAAATTTTCAAAAGACGGAATTATATTGGCATTTTCAAAAGTCACCATCGTGAGTTTTCCATTGGTAAAAGTTACTCCATTCATAACATTGAGTTCATCTTCATTGTCATAATTTTGATTATTGTCAAACTCAAGCAAGCACTTATTTAAATTGTTTTTAGGAATGTTTTTAAACTGGACCAAATGTGATTTTGATATTTTCAAAACCCCTTTCTAAAGACGTGTAAATATCAGGATTAGTGAGGTACCCAAAAGAAGTTTTCATTTTGAAAGTGTCAATTTGTCTGTTTGTAGTATACATATAAACTTTATCGCAACGCAAAAAGTCGAAATTTCCAAATTCACAATTTGACATCACAAAATTTGTGCAACTCAGATTTTTCATATCATTAATAATACAATTTAGAAAGAAAATGTTATTTATTTCAAAAATTGTGAAACGCATAATGTGATACTTTGTGTGATTTTCAATGTTAATGTTGTTTGATGTTTTCAGTTTAATCTTGTAAATATATCCAAATATGTCAATTTTAATATGTGAAGAATAATGGCAACATAATGTGTCAACAGCACTTATTAAAATATTGAGATTTGTGCACTTCACAATATTTATTCTCATTGCAAATATATTTGATATTTTTATGTCTGAGATGTTAAAAAGAGTCAATTTTGCGATTTGGTGAGTGAGAAACGCGACATCGGTCACAACATCGTCCAATAACACTATAAAACATGTTATTAAAATTGGTGCGCAAACAATTGTATTTTGAAATTCATCACTTGATACATTTTGCGTTGTACACCTTTTTCAATAATTCCAAGTGTTCATATGGACCTTCAGTTTGTACTGAATTGCTCTCATTTTCATTTTAATCATTTTCATGATTAACATTCACAATTTGCGTATTGTTCTTTTCCTCTTGTTTAATAAGATCATTTTGAATTGAAGTATTTTGGTCTTTTATTAATAATTTATCTTGTTCAACATGTTCTCTTGTGTTAATTAACGTTTTCTTTTATTATTTCATTCCACTTTCATATCCATCATTTCCAAATTGGTCTTCTATTATGATTTCGTTGTCACTTTGAAAAGAAACGGAATCCATACATTTTATATTAGTCACAGCTACATCCCCAACATATCTCAAATTATCAAGAACACTGCAGTGGTCCACTACATTCTCCTCGCAATCAAAAACTTCAACATTTTGTTGCCGAAGCATCAAAATTGCAACATTAAATTCCTTTTTAAGTATTTCTCGTATTGCTGTTTTTTCAATGAAAATAGAAACTTTAAAAGTTGCTAATTTTTTCATACGACGATGATTTATTTGCTCTTCCATTGATGACAAGAAGGTTGGGTGTGTACAATTCCAAATTGTTATTTTTGCGACGTTTTTCAGTTCGAAAATCCTTTCTATAATGTTTGGCTTGCGAATCCACCCATTCATGTGAATACTTTTGAGGTTGGTGTAATTGTCAGTAGGCAACTAATTGTTGTTTTTGGTGCCAACATAGCAATTTTCTATTTTTGAAAGAGCACTTGTGACTATTTGTGGGTGGAAATATGGCAAATGAATGTGGTTATAATCATTCCTTTTGTTGTGTGGTGCTTTCACAAGTCGTATATTCTTAACATTTCGGATCAGTTTGTTGTCGTTACCCAACATGTAATCATAACATTGAAGGGTTTTAATCTTTGGAAACGCTTTTATGATAAATTCGAAAATCGAAGAATATAAAACCTCACGTGGCTCTTTAAAAAGAGCAAAAGTTTCAATTTCTAAGTTGACAAAAGGGTTGATGTATAGACTCTGCATACACTCAAAACTTTTTTTGTTAACTCGTTCAAAAGTTTTGAGAGAATCCATTGTGTTAATGTTTAAAGATACGTTCATCATATACACTCGTTCTAATTTACTCATCTTGTCAATGTTTTTCAAGTTTTTAATTTAATTATTATTTATTATAATAATTTTTTATTAATAAATTTGTTATGATTCGTTTTTATATTGATAATATACGTCTTATTTGAGCAATAAAAGCTGTTTACAGTCTGCCGATTCTACCTTCTGTGACGAATCAAACTTCTGCAGATTGTTTTTGAAAAACAATTGAAAATATCATATTTGAATATACACATATAGACATGATCAACACATTTTTTGCAACGAATATTCTTATAAAAAATAGCATTTTTAGACACTCTAAGTTAAAAGGTGTTTCTTTCATTGGAAACTATTAGACAATTACTAATAACACGTTTTATGATCTATTATTAGTAATTGTAGTAATGGAGCTGATGGCGCTATCATGAGATGTGGGTTGTTATTCGTTTTAATACAATAATTACATTACAATAATATGACTATTACTATAACTATACCATTAATTATTATAATAATATATTAGTATATTAAATTATTATTAATACTATATGTAAAACTATGTTAAGTATTATTAATAATATTACTAATCTTATATTATTATTATAATGGCAATTAAAAAATTTAACTTCATTGTATCGAGAAAAGTGCTATTTAACTCATAACTATGCCAAAACCACGTCACTAGTCATAAAATAATTTATGTAAAAAAACGCAATACAAGTATTAATAGAGTCGAAACACATGGGATTTTGTAATTTTTCTAAAATAAGTTGTTTTGTTTGATTATTTGAAAGCCAGTGTTTTTTAAAAAACAACAAATACATTTTCTGTAAAATAAAAATAAATAAGCTAAAGTTCATTTGCTGGGCAAAATTCAAAAACTTAATTGTATTTAAAAATTTATTCAGTCTTTCTATCAACTAAAATCTCGATAACTTTAATGACTTTTAATTGTTAACTTTTAATTGTTTTACACTATTTAAACAATCTAAATAACAATTAATCGAAAGATGAGTAGAAATACACGACAAGAAATGCTCTTTGGTGCACTCAGTGCATTGACCGGTTCACATGTTGTTGGTCTTGCAAGTCAATTTCCAGATGTCCCTAAAATGGACATAGAGAATTATTCGGTGTTGTCACTTGATACAGGAGAAGACACACCAACGAAGACAAGTGGTACACCAAAAGTTTTTAAATGTCCATCAGATCCCACAACGCATATCATTGTAAGAATGTTAACTGGAAAAGAAATAACATTGTCAGTTAATCCAGAGTGGTCTGTCAACATTTTAAAAGAGTTGATTGAGTCCAAAACAGGGATATCAACAGATCAAATGAGGATTGTTTTTCTTGGGAGATCTCTTGAAGGTGAAAACAAACTTTCTGATTACAACCTAACCGAATGTAGCAAACTCCATCTTGTTTTGAGACTCAGAGGTGGTGGTATCAGTCAATTTGCAATCGATAACAATTTATTATCACCTGGTTATGATTATGACTTTCGTAATATCAATGACACCAAAGCCGGTCGAACTTATAAAAGAGGTGGAATGGTGTACAAACGTCCATGTGGATATATGCGATATGCACTGAATGTAATTGGAAAGTTTGATAATGGTAATGACACCTGGCTTGGTTCATCAAATTCCCCAGGTGAATGGGCAGTCTCTTATCATGGCACCGACCCCAAATTTGCAGATCCAATCAGTAAAAATGGATTTAAAGTCGGTACAAGAAATCTCTATGGTAGGGGTGTCTATTGCAGTCCAGATGTACAAGCAGCTGCTATATATTCAACAAAAAAGACTGATAGTAATTCTCGAAAGTACAAAATAGTCTTTCAGAATCGAGTGAAGACTTCTTCCATTAAACTGGCAAGTGACAATGGTGGTCCTTCTAATTATTGGTATATAGAAGATCCTCGAGACATTCGTCCTTATGGGATTTTAGTTTTAGAATGCTCTTAATTCATTCGTTACAACAATTATATTAATAAAAATGTTTTATTTCTATAGATATTTTAACAATATAATTAATTAATAGTATATTCATAGTAAAATGGTAAACCAAAAATAGAATAAAAGCATTTAAATACAGAATAAAATATAATTTCAAATTCTGTCTTTTTTGAAAAACTCGGTTTTAATTTTTAGTTTTAGTGATTTAATAAGTCTTCGTTTGTACTTTAATTCATCTAAAAAGGAATTTGAAAAAGTCATTATAATCGATTTGCTTGATATCGATCGTTTTACACTATTTTTTCATCTTTCCTTTATTCTCTGATTATCTTTGTTTACCTTATAAATAAATACTTAGTGGTCTCAATACCATCACACACAACAAAATGAACAAATCACACACTACAGTATCCACTTGTCTTTGATATTGTTATTTACCAAAAATAATGGCTAATGCTGAAATAAACCAAGTTTATTGAATTATTTTCTTGTATAATTTTGCTTTTGATTGTGTATACCTTTTTAACAATATAAATAAACTCTTTCAGCTTGCAAATTGATGTCCATACAGTTAGAACTATTTCTAATAAATAATATTTACCCTACTGATGAACTACATTTTGATGTTTGAGTTTGCCAAGCGCATGTTTTTTTTGCTAAACAACAATTCAATGTTAAAATTTGTTAATTTTGTTGTTTTTGTGTTTGTGATTTGTTTCTTTTTTAATGAAATTCAAGTTGTTTGTTTTTGAATTTTTTTTGTTAAAACTTTTACTTTATATTATTAAAATTTTTTTTAATTGTTGTTTACAATCAAGGCACCTTTTTCTATTGTTACTCTCAATATTTTAGCTTTAAAAATCAACTCAGTCAATTTGTCCAAGTTTCTTTTTAAGTGAAAAAACAAAGATTTAAAATACATATAATAAAAAACTGCTAATTTATTTATAAAATTATACTTGATTTTATATATTCGAATAATAAAAATATAATAAAACGAACAGTACTATTTACCATAAAGGATGAAAATGCCCTGTGGAGACTTTATTGTTTAGTATAATAATTTGTATTATACTTTTTTATAATGTTATTAATAGAAGTATTTGTACCTAATAAAGCTATTAAACAAAGGATGAAATTATTTTTTATCATGAAAATATTAATAATAATAACGGTATAGAAACTGTAATTAAAGTAATTGATACACAATAATACTTTTAACGTTTGCTTCATTTTTGCCAATTTCACGAGTTTTTCGTGATGGAGCACTTGGATACTGGTCTGGCAACTCAACAATTTCACTCATTAAATCTGTTTTTTCTTTTCTAATACATTTTCTGCCATCATATAATAACAAATGGTCAAATTTCTGAGTCACAATAAAATC
>NW_004191656.1:63098-76122 GCF_000330505.1 Entamoeba invadens IP1
AGTAAATACAAATGCTTTTGGATCTTCAATTTCGATAACATTTTTAAGTCCATACCTGTTATAAGATGTTGGATCGGGATCAATTCTCTTGTAAAGCACGTTTCCATATTGGTTTCCATTATTATATTCAACTACAAAACAGAGTTTGCTATGGTTTTTGATTTTGTCAAAGAAAGAATAATCACTATCACCTTTATTGTTGTTAAAAACAATTTCTTTTATTGGCCCAACACCTTTTTCGAGTTCTTCCACATTTATGCCACTTTGTGTTGACAAAAAACAATTCTTCAATTTCGAAACCTTTTCATATATTTCGAAAAGGGTATTTTTATTATATTTATAGTTCTCATTGTAATCATTTAATCTTCTACAAACCAATTTGAGATATTCACTCTCGATAAATGATTCTTCTGTATTGTTTACTATCTTGTCTTTATAAACAATACGATCTCTGTATTCTATTTTTGGAGTAGATTCTGAATCTACATTGGATTTGGCAAGTATTTCATCGAGAGTAATATTATTAATTACGTCCAATTTACCCAACGCCAATGCAATATTATTTGCCTTAATTCGGGTGTTTTGACTTGAAGATGTCATATGTGATTTTTTGGTTTTGAAATAGTTCTTTAAATTTGTATGAATGATTATTGTTTGTTAAAATAAATAATATGAATTTAGAATTTATAACCTTTTAACGATAATTAATATTATTATTTAAATATAAAAAATCTTTATAATGATTTTAAACTACCTTTTCAATTTTAAAATCGTATCAAATAAAAAGTTTTTAAATGATTTTTAGTTTTTTATTGGAACTTTATTAATTTAATGGTTTAGAAATATAGTTTTATAAAAAAAATTATAAATAATAAGTTATGTACTCAAGAATCTTATCTAGAAATATTATAAAAACTTCAAAAACCAAATAAATGTTTTTACCTGTTTTTTTAGAGTTTTCAGATACTGATATCTCTTAATATTTTTGGGGGTACAAAACCCCAATAAACAAAAATAATAATATAAGTTTAATTTTATTAAAAAATATTTAATAAAATGTACTTTTACTACATTTTTTAATACATATATTCATATTGTTTCAATTAAAAATATATTATTATTATAAACAATTATTAATATATTGTATAAAAGATAGTTTAGTTCATTATAATACATTAATATTTATATTATTTAAATGAGTGTTATTCAGTGTGATATTAAAAATAAATGTAAATTATTGTCTATATTATATTGTATTAACAACATATTGTCGATATATAATAATTGTTAATTTTGGCTACTTTTATGTTGTACAGTTACATATACCTTAATGTTTTTAAATAGTGATATACAAACAACTAACTATTACAAAAATTCTATTCATCACTATTCAATATAATGTTATTGATCATAAAAAAATCTTGACTAACAATTATTTATTAATAACATTTATTTATAATTATAATAAGATGTTGTAATATATTTTTAATAATAAAAACAAATAACTTTTTATTAAAATGGAAAAAAGTCTATATGACAATTATGTGAACATTGCTAATTATTATTAACACAAGATTATTATTGAAATAAATGTTTTTGTTGAAAATATAATAAGATTTAATTAAAATTATTAAACAAAAATAATACATATAAAAGTATGTTAATAATTAAATCAAATTAAATACTATTATAAAATAAAAAAGTGAACAAAATATTTGTTATTTTGTGTTGAACGAACAAACTTTTATTTTAAGTAACATTTCATCAATTAAATGATATTTGAAACAAGTTTTTATTTAAAAACAACAGAAATTAAAAGCGATATAATCTTTTTTGTATCATTTTTTAATGATGTAACTATTTTGTCTATTTTCCAAATAAAAAGTTTACATAAAGATAATCATAACATCTCGAAAACAATTAAATGTTGTTTTTAATTGTATTATATTTCTTTGATGTAATTTATGCCTTTTCTGATACTCCATTAAAACCAAGTTTCATTAGAGTTACTCATGGACAAGAATATGAATTGGCACGAAGGCTCGAGTCACAAGTTGAAAATTTAGAACAACAAAACCAGAATTTACAACATTAATAATTACAATCAATTCAAAAATAAATTATTTTTTGTCTGAAATGAAAACACTAAAATGTTTCTTTCACGAGGAGTTTTGTTTGGCCCATTTTCAAGACAAGAACTTATCACGTTCAACAACTTATGTTTGAAATCCTAGAAAAGGAACTTGAAGTTGATCATTTTGGTTCAAGAAGAGTGATTGCTGCAATAAGATTTCTCATTCCGATAATTGAATGGATGACTGCAGAAAGCACTAAAAGAACGTTGGGTACGTTTTGGAAAACACAAAATAGGTTCATAAGGAAATTTGAAACATCAAAAATGAAAAGCAAAATTACAATTGAAAGAAAAGAAGAGGTTGAAACGATGGAACTTAAATTTAAAAATATAAGAACATTTATATTTGATCTTACACATTGTTTATTTGATGTGTTGGATAATCCATTATTTACTTATTATGAAGCTCGAAGAGAGACAATTGGTATTGTTTAAAACATGAATAAGTTTTTGTTGGATATAGAAAATCGAGTTGAAGAGATAAAATATACTAAAAGCTTATATTTACAAACACGATTATGAAATAAACGATTGGGAAATGGTTTTGATTTTTATTGTTTTGAAACATTTTTAGTCGGATAAATATTAAACATGTGACATTTGAATATATTTAATTATATTAATATCAGTAAATTAAAAATGTATTTAAAAAACAAATATAATGACAGTGAATATTACATTTGATATTAATGTGATATGTTATTATTCTACAATTTTTAAAAATAAAATTTTTTTTATAATAGTAATAATTTTGTTTGTATTTTTATCTATTTTATAACATTCAGTATAAGCTGTGTTTTGTTAAATTTGCGAGTGATATTTAAAATATTTGACTATGTTTAATTTGATAATAAATACACACAAAAATTATTGTGTTGTACAATAATTTTTATGTGTTTTTGAAATATATTTTAAGCATTTTGCTTTTATATAATATTCAAAGTTATATGGAATTGACAATATTTGTATTAAATGATAAACTAAATAACATTTATAACAACACTAAACAAAAAAAATATCACAAACTAATAATTAGTTGTTGATTTATTATTATTTATAATAATAACTATTAATTATAATAGTAAATTATAGCAATTGTTATAATATTTTATCATTATATTCAAATAATATTATTAACTATTTTACAACTAAATATTTTAATAAATTTTCACTTTTTAGATATTCAGGTTGTAATAAACAAATTAATTTCATTTAATTCAAATATAAAAAAATACAAAAAACCAAAACAATATATTATTAATAAAATATAATAAATTGAATAGAATAGTTTAATAGTTAAATTAAATCAAATTGTTAACTTGATAACAAAAATAGCCAATGAGTCACAACCGATCACTATTTGACTATTTTGTTATTCGTCGCTCAACAAGTGTATCTCAGAGTTATATAAGTGAGACTGTGACTCAATCAGAACTTGACATTTCGAAAGAGAAAAAGCCGAAGAAAAATCTTGAGGACTATGACTTTACTGTAATTACACACCCATTTTCAGTGCTCAAAAATAAACCGCTCCAAACAACAAACCAGCCAACACCAAAAAAGATTCAAAAATTTTTGAAGCACAAAAAAGTGAAAACAAGAAAAATTCTTTGTAAAGACAAAAACACGCGGAAGTTTAAATATTTAAAATTTGACTGCACAAGTCGAGGAACGGAGATATGCAAAAACGTGTTTATAGGAAGCGCACACGTCGCGTGTAACACTAACTGGCTCAAAGAGAATAAAATCAAAAAAGTGATCAACGTGACGCCAAATCTTGTGTGTTTCTATGAGAATAGAAGTAACGTGGAATATCACTACTTTCAACACCAAATAGTTACTCTAAGAGTCCCTGTGAGAGACGAGTCGGACGTTCCAATTGAAATGTATTTCGACGAGTTAAAACAACACATCGACGAGGCAAGAAGTCATAATGAGAACGTCTTTGTACACTGCGAAAAGGGACTAAGTCGGTCTGCTTGTGTAATTGTGGCTTATTTGATGATGACTTATCAAATCAATATTAAAACAGCAGAAAAGATATTTAAAGAGAGATTCTATCATATTGCTCTACACAGCGGATTTTATCAGAAACTAAGTTTTGGAAGACCAAAACAAAATGCAAATTTGTGAGAAGAGAAAAACTAGAAAAAGCGTCGAGAAAGTCAACGAAGAACTGGTAATGGATATCATCAAGGAAATCGAAATGAAGAAAGTCGAAGAGTGAAAAACGTAAAAATGTAGTTTAAATAAACTTTAATTAATTTAATTATTTAATTATTAAAGTATTTAAATTATTAAATTATTAAAATAAAGAGAAAAAACGGACATGGAAACAAAGAACGTGAAAATGGGACAAAAAACTTTTTATGTAGTTTAGGGACATCGTCCCGCTAAAAAGGATGCATTTCTGTGTATAAAGGCTCCTTTATATTTATTTCGTATCCGCCACGTTTTTAAAACTTAATAACAGCTGTTCAAGTAGTTATGCTCATTAATATGTGTTCAAATACTTATTTATCATTGTTTGTATCGATTTTTAATTTTTATAGATTATTTTATATATTTTTTGCTCAAATAAATTGTAAGAATTATTTTTACACATTATTCAATTACATGGAGGATAAAAAACAGCTTCCGTCTTTTTAACCGCTTCCACTTGATTTAATAGTTATAAATAATAACTTTATAATAAAAAGTATGATACAAATTACCACCTCGGACAAAAAAAGTCTCCACGAGGCATATTCAGCCTTCATGGTAAACAGTACTATACATTTTATTATATTAATATTATTTAAATCTATAAAATCAAGTGGAAGCGGTTAAAAAGACGGAAGCGGTTTTTTAGCCCCCCTGTATAGTTAATTATGTATTACAATAAAATTATTATTAAAAAAATAATTTGTTATTGTATTGTTTCAAACTGTCTAAAATCAATATTATAATGCTAATCAATTATTTTCATAAATAATTGTTAATATTATTTATATTTTTTGTTATTAAAAAATTAATTTTTGTTTATTTTAACAAAGTTAATATTTAACAAACAAATTCAATTATACTCGTGCATTTATTTCACGGGTCTTTGTTATAAAACGATTTGGTCTTGTTTTAATTGTATTACAATAATTTACCAATTGAAATTTTACTAATATTTTAATATATAACAATGGTTATATCGAATTATTTTTAACAAAACAACAACAATTAATAACAGTTGTGGTGAATTTTTGTGAATGATTAATAACATCAATCAATGTATTTTAATATATTTTTTATTTACTAATTTAAAATATTATTTTGCTGATATTTTTTTTAATTTAAAAAAAATGATTTTTCAATTTTTTTAATTGTTTACAATAAAATATTTGGAAATAATTAAACGACGAAAAACTAAGAATATCAAAATGTGTGGACTTTCTGGTTATCACATTATGATAGTCTCGAAATACTTCGACGATATTAAAGATTTTATTAATTTGGAGTTGGTGTGCAAAAAGTTTGGTGGGAATATGAAAAAGTTTCATTTCAACCCAATTTCGTTAAATTCCAAAACACTTAGATACTTCCCAAACATCGAGACACTTCATTTGTGGAATAAAAAAGATGAAAACTTTGGCAATGAATTTGTGTTAAACAGAAAAGAAAATAGAAAGAATAAAAATAAAGGTGTTTCAAAAAAAGAGTTTTTTCAAATCATCGTGTGGTTTAATGTTGATTTTGAAACTGTTGACAAAAACAAAAGTCGAAACGTCGAGTTTAAAAATATCACTTACACTAAATGCGATAGAGAAGAATATGGTAATGTCATACCATCAAGTGTGACATCAATTGGTGAATATTGTTTCTTTTTTTGCAGTAGTTTAATTAGTGTTACAATACCATTAAAAGTAAAATCACTTGGTGATGATTGTTTCAGTAAATGCAGCAATCTAAATAGTGTTATAATACAATCGAATGTGACATCGATTAGTAATTATTGTTTCAGTGGATGCAGCAATTTGAGAAATGTCATTATACCATCGAGTGTAACATCTTATGGCAATTGGTCTTTCAGTGGATGCGGCAGTTTGAGCAGTGTCAATATATTACCAAGTGTTACATCTATTGGTGATGGTTGTTTTTATCGATGCACTAGTTTGAGATGTGTTACTATACCACCGAGTGTCACATCATTAAATGATAACTGTTTTAGTGAATGCATAAGTTTGAGAAATGTCACGATACCATCAAGTGTTACATTAATTGGTAATTATTGTTTTGATGAATGCAACAATTTAAGCAGTTTAACAATACCATCTAGTGTTATATTTATTGGCAATTGGTGTTTTAGTGGATGCTACAGTTTGAGTATTGTCATAATACCACCTAGTGTTAGAACAATTGGAAATCATTGTTTCCCATCAAACACAACAGTTCATCAGTTTTAATTGAGTAATTTTTTATTTGTTTTTTTCAAATAGTTTGAAAACATCGTTTTTTTCCAACATCGGTTTTTTCAGCTCCTTTATATATTACAACATAGTTAGTGGTTGTTGTAAATAAACATTACTTCCACACTCTTTGTAATTATTATTTTATGAATTTACTAAAAACAAATACAAAATATCTATTTTAATATATGTATAAATTTACATAAATATTTTTTTTATAAAAAGAAAAAAAGAAGATTAAAAGCTTGATATTTTATACAGCCATTGAAAAACTTTTAATGGTCTATAAAAAAAACACAAATAAAATTAAATATAAAATAATAAAAAATTAAAAAAATATTATAAATAGATAAAAATATAAATATTTAAGGGATTCATGAGGATTGTTAATTTTTCTGAGGATGGTAAATATCTTAAACATAATTTCTTTCAATTTAGATTTTTTTGCCTAAGATCAAAAAGGTATATTTTGAAACACATGATTTTCTTTAAAAATGCTATTTATGGATTTTTTGAAAGATGATTCTTTCAGTTGATTTTTACAAAAAAATAATCTACTTCTATTTTCTGATTTACCACTTGACTAACTTTGGTTTATATGAAAACATTTGACAGACATATAAATTATCGAAAAAGTCGATTTTTAATCAAAATCACAAAACAAAAGAATCTAACAATTTTTAATTTTTTTTTACAAAAATAATTTATTATAAATCAATTCATGATATTTCAAACAATAAAAATTGATAGCAAATAATGTATTAATAACGTATATTTTATGCGATGACAATTTATGTATTTATGCAAATTCAAAACGAGAGGTTTTGGATATCGATAAAACAACGATTGATAAATAAACAAATTTTTAAAATAAAATCATTTTTGTTTTAAACGGTTTTATTTATTTTTCAAAACATATATACACAAGAAATATATGTTTATATTATTTTTTTATACAATATCAATTCTCAATGAAAATGTGTTCAATTTATTAATCAATTTTATTTATTATTTGGCGTTTTTGTTGTGTTTTGACGATTTTTGATATAATCAATTAACAAAAACCCACTTTATAAAAATTCTTTGATAATTTTATTTATAGAATTTTAAATCAATAATGGCAGTGCTATAAATATCTCTGAGGATGGTAAGTCGTGTAACAAACAGACTTTATCAACACAGACTTAAACATCTAAAAAGTGAAATGACGTGTTTCCATGTTCAAAAATAGTAACTTACTCAATATACATTTCAGATAGATGTAAAAGTGTAAACTTTCTATTTCTGTCATCCTCAGAAAATAATTGCCATCCTCAGAACTGTAAATCTGTTTAAAACATAAGTTAATATCAAAATGAAACAATCATATTAAAATATACACAATATGATTAACTTTGTTATTATAATAAATTTGAATAATTGCATAAATTACAAAATTATTAATAAATTTGTTATTTTAAAATCACATTTTTAGAAAATCAGTGTTTTCGACTTTTTCAATTTTCATTTTGATAAAAAAACAATTATCAATTTAAACGTAAATTTTAATTATTGTGTTATAAAGACGGATTCGAAAATAATATCAATAAGTATATAATCATAATATGAACAAGTTTAATTCATGTTTTGTTATTTCCCGTCTCAAGTTCGCTAGATAAAATTATTGTTTTTGTTTACTGATTATTGTGGCGATTTTTTTGATTGTATTTAATTTTTTGGCATTTATGACAAATTATTACCATTATTTAAAATTTAACTTTGACTCAAAATATTAAGTGTAAATTATAACTTGAGTTATGAAAGTGGGCCTTATGGGGAACTGAACCTTATGGATTTGATTTTTGTATCCTCAGAAAAATATTTTTTAATAAGGATAGCTTTAATCCTGAGGATACACCTTATCCTCAAGAAACCCTTTAGAGTTAAAATTAATCAAAACATAAGTAAATTATCACAAAATAAATTATTTTTTTATGTATTAGTCAAAAAATTTTATAATAATATGTTTTTATTAATTCATGATAATGTTAGTTAAATGTATTTTTGTTTAAAAAGTAAGAATAGAAAAGCAATCAATTATGAAAATGACAAAGACCCCCAAGTGTTTTATAAATAATATTCTTTTAATAAGATGATTTATTAAACAAGTTATGAATTATTAAACAATTAAAAATATTTAAATGATACATTTTGAAAATTTTAATGTTATTAATTGAAATAGTATTTAATTATAGCTAACTAATAACAAATTAATTAAATATAATTTATTTGTAATTAAAACAAATTATATATACAACCAAAGGCGTCTATTTGTCGAAAATAAGTGAATTTTGTAGAAAACTTTTTTAATATTGATTTTTTTAAAATAATTTAGTTTTCAATTCAACAAAAGTTACAGATTCGAAAACAAAATATTTAATTGTCGTACACCCAAATGATAGGCCAGTTGTGCGACAATTAAGCAAGTTCGATAATTATAGTTACGACAAATAGACGCCTTTGGTTGTAATTTTAATAAAATTATTAATATTAGTTGAATTAAGTATTTTTCGATAATCAAAAACGCTTATTTATCGGTTTTTCTATTTGTTGGTACAGTAGAAAACGTTTTAGTTTCTTTAAAAAATCCGTTTAAATTCTTTATAATTCAGTTTGTTTTTTGTCTTATTTTAAAAAATTCCAGTTTCAGCTTTTTAAATTCCATTCATTCTTTTTATATTTCCGTGTGTATTTTTAACAATTCTTTTTATTTCATCAATTTCCCACATTTCAGGACAATTACACTCATTTTTTGTCATTTCTTTTTATTTTACAAACTCTCTCAAATGTATTTTTAAAGTTTCTTATCTCTCAATTATTTCTTTTTGTTTCAAATAATCGAAAAAGATTCAACTACAACAAAGATATAATATTTAAACAAAATAATAAATACATATTCATATGACTCTTGAATATATTGATGCCAGAGAACCAGTTGTACGATCTCGGTACATCGAAAACTCTCCCGAACCAAGGGAAGGCACTGTCGCTAATGTGGAACCAACACATCCATTCATACCACCTCTCCAACTTACACACCAAAGAGGAAAACCAAGAACAAGCACCATAATGACTACTGAAAAGCGACTATATGTGAGGGTCTCCCTCAGTGCCAAAAGAAAATTAATATCCTAATTTAGAATACACGGAGATGACGAGAGCCCAACTTATTATTCAACTACTGTTGGGATCAATATTATTAACTTCAACAAACTACTTAGTCTACTCAGGAAAGGCAAATCAATTCTTCCAGAGAATCACTTTAAAAGAAAGTCTAGAGTTGAGCCATTTCAAAAATTAGTCACAAAAGATTATGAATATGACCCAACACTATCAATAACTAAAGTCAGAAATGGGGCTCGAACTGCAATGAAAATAGAGAATACCACAAGTATTGAACAAGTCGAAGACATTAATGAAGAAACAATTTCGGGTATTTTAAATAACACGGCGAATATACCACAAAGAGGAAAAGAAGAAACCTGCCTTTTAAATGATTTCGTTCAACACACCCTCCCCTCCACTTCAGCTTTTCTGCGATTTATCAGAGGAGACTCAGGAGATGAAAACACCAGAACAATCCCAATTCTGAGCTTTAAAAGAGAAACGAGGAGAGGTGTTGTTGCTTATACAGAGGAGAACAAAACAAAACGAATTAAGGCGTTTGAGAGATTATATGGCTATATTAGAGAAGGTTATAGTTGGGTCTGTGTTGACGAAACTTCATGGCGGGTGTGTTGCATTTCGAAGTATGGGTGGAGTGAGAGAGGCAAAACATGCTTCATAACAAAAGCCAAAGGAGGGCTAAGACTGTCCAGTGTAAGTGCCATCGACATTCAAGAGATTTTTTATTGTATTATTGTGGCTGGAAAAAACGACAAAGAAATGTTTCAGGCTTATATGAAGAAACTCATCCATCATCATGATCAACTTAACACCAGTGTCGTGTTTTGGATGGACAACTGCAGCATTCATCGGGATTTGGAAGAATTGTTAGAAGGGACACAACACACAATTGTTTTTAATGCAGCATATAGCCCGGAGTTAAATCCAATTGAAAACATTTTTGGATTTTGGAAAGCGAGATGTGAGAGGGATATCAGACTGTGGTCTTCTCTTGAAGAACTTCTTCACAAAATATCACTTTCGTTTCAGACTATACTCCCAAATGAAGTAATTGGAACAATGGAACGCTGCAAGACAGAAATATGGAGTAAAGCTTTCGCCAGAGATAATCTTTAATTGACTCGTTCGGTCGTAATATTTTGAAACGAAAAGAAATAATTGAGAGATAAGAAACTTTAAAAATACATTTGAGAGAGTTTGTAAAATAAAAAGAAATGACAAAAAATGAGTGTAATTGTCCTGAAATGTGGGAAATTGATGAAATAAAAAGAATTGTTAAAAATACACACGGAAATATAAAAAGAATGAATGGAATTTAAAAAGCTGAAACTGGAATTTTTTAAAATAAGACAAAAAACAAACTGAATTATAAAGAATTTAAACGGATTTTTTAAAGAAACTAAAACGTTTTCTACTGAATTATCTATTTGTCAGTTAACTAATTAATCAAAATGAAAAACCGACAAATAGTATTTAATTCTGAAACTTAAACTTTAACTGAAACGGCATGCCTCGAAATAATATGCTCTTAAAAAACCGAAGAGGATTTTTTAGCAGAAAAACATTTTTGGTATAGCCATTTTTTAAAAGATGTAAGAAATTAGAAAATTGGGCAATATAATAATAATAACTATTTATTTTAATTATATTGAATCAATAATAAAGTAAGGCGAGAAACCCACACCTGGAGAAAACCCCACACCCATTTTCCTTTTTCTTAATTTACCCAAATTATTATGTTTTTTTACTTCCAGAACATGTAAAAAATAAAATAGTCGGGTTATTATAGTTTTTTCTTTCTTTTTGGTGTTTTTTGTTTAAAAATAAAATATGATTCGAGTTTGATTCAAAATGAACTATCAAAGAACAAAAATCGCCCTGATTTTTACGTACTATCAGTGTATTATAACAGTGTTCCAAATTTGTGTTTATTCAAAAAAAACAAATATACTATTATATAAACTATGTATATAGTTCAATGATTTAAACTATATTTTTTAACTTGTAATAGTTTATCAAAACCCAATTTCTAAAAATAGTTTATATTTTCACAAGACAAATTCTATAATATAGTAATGTATAGTAAAAATATTCAAAGATTTGCTTTTTTTCTGGACAAATGTTTATTTTTTGATCAAAATATTTTTTTATATCAATAATATTCACGAGTCAAAATCAATTACGTTTTAGTGAATATACTATATTAAAGCTCGGTTGTGTGTTAAATATAACCATTTTGAAAATAAGTTCAAAAACGATAAAAAAAGTCAAGATATGTAAATCGTGACACACATCTTTTTTTATTAAGTTGTAAATAAAAACAAAAATTTTGATATGCAAACGAATCTACATCAACAGTACTATAATGTATCACTGAGTTATATCATACTGTAACATTATACAAACAAGTTACAGAATGTGTTTTTTATCATAACAATCATTATCAATTATAATAAAAATTATTATATTTCTAATATTTGTTTTTTTACAAATTAAACAATTGTTTAACTTAAATTAAATAATTTTAATAAAAATATTCATAAAAACACCACCAACAAACTATACATATTATTATAATTATATTAATATAAACCATTAAAATGACTTAAGTTGTTGAAAAATTAAATGGGTTTCATATCCACCATTATAATTTCTCAAAGAACTTTTATGAAAACTTAAAATTAAGATAAACAAGTTCAAATAATCAAACTCAACACAAACAACAGAGATGTGTTTGTATTGGGTTGTTGCAAATCCCCATTACCGTTTGGCAATTTTATTAATTTATTTTAACACAGCGCATATTAATTAACAATTAGATAATGCAAATTACGCGCGACTAATGTTTGTTTGTTTGTTTGTTTGTTTATGTTATTTATTATGTTTAAGTGGCTGATAAATACAATTAATTAACTATTAGAAATGGGTTTAAAGTGGATATAAATTATTGATTACTTATTAGTATTTTTATGGTTAATAAATTTAATAACAATTTATGGTTTAGATACTATATTAAACTAATCAATAATTAATTGTTTAAAGGATGTATTAGGAAGTGAACCTTATATTATATTTTTTAATCTAAACATTTATAAAATTATATTAAAATTAAACCTAAAATATGTTCTAAAGCTTATTTATCACTTCATTAGTAACACAAGATAATAGATATTAATTTTTAATTTCCTAATAATTTATATTTATTATTTAAGTTGATTTCATGTAGTTTTTATATTGTATTTAATTATAAGAACGTTCTTAATAACCAAAAACTGAGACTGAACCTTTT